>NC_058080.1:551312043-551612043 GCF_014858855.1 Bufo gargarizans | reverse complement strand
TGCTGTCATTTAGGCTGGTGGACACAGACAGCTTCAAACAGCTCATGTCGCTTGCTGTCCCACAGTATGTTGTTCCCAGCCGGCACTACTTCTCCAAGAGAGCCGTGCCTTCCCTGCACAACCAAGTATCCGATAAAATCAAGTGTGCACTGCGCAACGCCATCTGTAGCAAGGTCCACCTAACCACAGATACGTGGACCAGTAAGCACGGCCAGGGACGCTATATCTCCCTAACTGCACACTGGGTAAATGTAGTGGCAGCTGGGCCCCAGGCGGAGAGCTGTTTGGCGCACGTCCTTCCGCCGCCAAGGATCGCAGGGCAACATTCTTTGCCTCCTGTTGCCACCTCCTCCTTCTCGGCTTCCTCCTCCTCTTCTTCCACCTGCTCATCCAGTCAGCCACACACCTTCACCACCAACTTCAGCACAGCCCGGGGTAAACGTCAGCAGGCCATTCTGAAACTCATATGTTTGGGGGACAGGCCCCACACCGCACAGGAGTTGTGGCGGGGTATTGAACAACAGACCGACGAGTGGTTGCTGCCGGTGAGCCTCAAGCCCGGCCTGGTGGTGTGTGATAATGGGCGAAATCTCGTTGCAGCTCTGGGACTAGCCAATTTGACGCACATCCCTTGCTTGGCGCATGTGCTGAATTTGGTGGTGCAGAAGTTCATTCACAACTACCCCGACATGTCAGAGCTGCTGCATAAAGTGCGGGCCGTCTGTTCGCGCTTCCGGCGTTCACATCCTGCCGCTGCTCGCCTGTCTGCGCTACAGCGTAACTTCGGCCTTCCCGCTCACCGCCTCATATGCGACGTGCCCACCAGGTGGAACTCCACCTTGCACATGCTGGACAGACTGTGCGAGCAGCAGCAGGCCATAGTGGAGTTTCAGCTGCAGCACGCACGGGTCAGTCGCACTACAGAACAGCACCACTTCACCACCAATGACTGGGCCTCCATGCGAGACCTGTGTGCCCTGTTGCGCTGTTTCGAGTACTCCACCAACATGGCCAGTGGCGATGACACCGTTATCAGCGTTACAATACCACTTCTATGTCTCCTTGAGAAAACACTTAGGGCGATGATGGAAGAGGAGGTGGCCCAGGAGGAGGAGGAGGAGGAGGAGGAAGAGGGGTCATTTTTAGCACTTTCAGGCCAGTCTCTTCGAAGTGACTCAGAGGGAGGTTTTTGGCAACAGCAGAGGCCAGGTACAAATGTGGCCAGCCAGGGCCCACTACTGGAGGACGAGGAGGACGAGGATGAGGAGGAGGTGGAGGAGGATGAGGATGAAGCATGGTCACAGCGGGGTGGCACCCAACGCAGCTCGGGTCCATCACTGGTGCGTGGCTGGGGGGAAAGGCAGGACGATGACGATACGCCTCCCACAGAGGACAGCTTGTCCTTACCCCTGGGCAGCCTGGCACACATGAGCGACTACATGCTGCAGTGCCTGCGCAACGACAGCAGAGTTGCCCACATTTTAACCTGTGCGGACTACTGGGTTGCCACCCTGCTGGATCCACGCTACAAAGACAATGTGCCCACCTTACTTCCTGCACTGGAGCGTGATAGGAAGATGCGCGAGTACAAGCGCACGTTGGTAGACGCGCTACTGAGAGCATTCCCAAATGTCACAGGGGAACAAGTGGAAGCCCAAGGCCAAGGCAGAGGAGGAGCAAGAGGTCGCCAAGGCAGCTGTGTCACGGCCAGCTCCTCTGAGGGCAGGGTTAGCATGGCAGAGATGTGGAAAACTTTTGTCAACACGCCACAGCTAACTGCACCACCACCTGATACGCAACGTGTTAGCAGGAGGCAACATTTCACTAACATGGTGGAACAGTACGTGTGCACACCCCTCCACGTACTGACTGATGGTTCGGCCCCATTCAACTTCTGGGTCTCTAAATTGTCCACGTGGCCAGAGCTAGCCTTTTATGCCTTGGAGGTGCTGGCCTGCCCGGCAGCCAGCGTTTTGTCTGAACGTGTATTCAGCACGGCAGGGGGCGTCATTACAGACAAACGCAGCCGCCTGTCTACAGCCAATGTGGACAAGCTGACGTTCATAAAAATGAACCAGGCATGGATCCCACAGGACCTGTCCGTCCCTTGTCCAGATTAGACATTAACTACCTCCCCATAACCATATATTATTGGACTCCAGGGCACTTCCTCATTCAATCCTATTTTTATTTTCATTTTACCATTATATTGCAAGGCTACCCAAAGTTGAATGAACCTCTCCTCTGCCTGTGTGCTAGGCCTAAATATATGCCAATGGATTGTTGCAGTGGTGGCTGACGTGAAGCCTCATTCTCTGCTATGACATGCAGACTGATTCTCTGGTGACATGAAGCCAGATTGTCTGTTACGGGACCTCTCTCCTCTGCCTGGGTGCTGGGCCTGAATTTATGACAATGGACTGTTGCAGTGGTGGGTGACGTGAAGCCTGATTCTCTGCTATGACATGCAGACTGATTCTCTGGTGACATGAAGCCAGATCCTCTGTTACGGGACCTCTCTCCTCTGCCTGGGTGCTGGGCCTAAATTTATGAAAATGGACTGTTGCAGTGGTGGGTGACGTGAAGCCTCATTCTCTGCTATGACATGCAGACTGATTCTCTGCTGACATGAAGCCAGATTGTCTGTTACGGGACCTCTCTCCTCTGCCTGTGTGCTAGGCCTAAATATATGCCAATGGATTGTTGCAGTGGTGGCTGACGTGAAGCCTGATTCTCTGCTATGACATGCAGACTGATTCTCTGGTGACATGAAGCCAGATCCTCTGTTACGGGACCTCTCTCCTCTGCCTGGGTGCTGGGCCTAAATTTATGAAAATGGACTGTTGCAGTGGTGGGTGACGTGAAGCCTGATTCTCTGCTATGACATGAAGACTGATTCTCTGCTGACATGAAGCCAGATCCTCTGTTACGGGACCTCTCTCCTCTGCCTGGGTGCTGGGCCTAAATATCTGACAATGGACTGTTGCATTGGTGGCTGACGTGAAGCCTGATTCTCTGCTATGATATGAAGACTGATTCTCTGCTGACATGAAGCCAGATTGTCTGTTACGGGACCTCTCTCCTCTGCCTGTGTGCTAGGCCTAAATATATGCCAATGGATTGTTGCAGTGGTGGCTGACGTGAAGCCTGATTCTCTGCTATGACATGCAGACTGATTCTCTGGTGACATGAAGCCAGATCCTCTGTTACGGGACCTCTCTCCTCTGCCTGGGTGCTGGGCCTAAATATATGAAAATGGACTGTTGCAGTGGTGGGTGACGTGAAGCCTGATTCTCTGCTATGACATGCAGACTGATTCTCTGGTGACATGAAGCCAGATCCTCTGTTACGGGACCTCTCTCCTCTGCCTGGGTGCTGGGCCTAAATTTATGAAAATGGACTGTTGCAGTGGTGGGTGACGTGAAGCCTCATTCTCTGCTATGACATGCAGACTGATTCTCTGCTGACATGAAGCCAGATTGTCTGTTACGGGACCTCTCTCCTCTGCCTGTGTGCTAGGCCTAAATATATGCCAATGGATTGTTGCAGTGGTGGCTGACGTGAAGCCTGATTCTCTGCTATGACATGCAGACTGATTCTCTGGTGACATGAAGCCAGATCCTCTGTTACGGGACCTCTCTCCTCTGCCTGGGTGCTGGGCCTAAATATCTGACAATGGACTGTTGCATTGGTGGCTGACGTGAAGCCTGATTCTCTGCTATGATATGAAGACTGATTCTCTGCTGACATGAAGCCAGATTGTCTGTTACGGGACCTCTCTCCTCTGCCTGTGTGCTAGGCCTAAATATATGCCAATGGATTGTTGCAGTGGTGGCTGACGTGAAGCCTGATTCTCTGCTATGACATGCAGACTGATTCTCTGGTGACATGAAGCCAGATCCTCTGTTACGGGACCTCTCTCCTCTGCCTGGGTGCTGGGCCTAAATTTATGAAAATGGACTGTTGCAGTGGTGGGTGACGTGAAGCCTGATTCTCTGCTATGACATGCAGACTGATTCTCTGGTGACATGAAGCCAGATCCTCTGTTACGGGACCTCTCTCCTCTGCCTGGGTGCTGGGCCTAAATTTATGAAAATGGACTGTTGCAGTGGTGGGTGACGTGAAGCCTCATTCTCTGCTATGACATGCAGACTGATTCTCTGCTGACATGAAGCCAGATTGTCTGTTACGGGACCTCTCTCCTCTGCCTGGGTGCTGGGCCTGAATTTATGACAATGGACTGTTGCAGTGGTGGCTGACGTGAAGCCTGATTCTCTGCTATGATATGAAGACTGATTCTCTGCTGACATGAAGCCAGATTGTCTGTTACGGGACCTCTCTCCTCTGCCTGGGTGCCGGAGCCTAAATATCTGAGAATGGACTGTTCCAGTGGTGGGTAACGGGAAGCCAGATTCTCTGCTATGATATGAAGACTGATTCTCTGCTGACATGAAGCCAGATTGTCTGTTACGGGACCTCTCTCCTCTGCCTGGGTGCTGGGCCTAAATTTATGAAAATGGACTATTACAGTGGTGGGTGACGTGAAGCCTGATTCTCTGCTATGACATGAAGACTGATTCTCTGCTGACATGAAGCCAGATTGTCTGTTACGGGACCTCTCTCCTCTGCCTGGGTGCCGGGGCCTAAATATCTGAGAATGGACTGTTCCAGTGGTGGGTGACGGGAAGCCAGATTCTCTGCTATGGAACCTCTCTCCAATTGATTTTGGTTAATTTTTATTTATTTAATTTTTATTTTAATTAATTTCCCTATCCACATTTGTTTGCAGGGGATTTACCTACATGTTGCTGCCTTTTGCAGCCCTCTAGCCCTTTCCTGGGCTGTTTTACAGCCGTTTTAGTGCCGAAAAGTTCGGGTCCCCATTGACTTCAATGGGGTTCGGGTTCGGGACGAAGTTCGGATCGGGTTCGGATCCCGAACCCGAACATTTCCGGGATGTTCGGCCGAACTTCTCGAACCCGAACATCCAGGTGTTCGCTCAACTCTACTTATGAGGTGATTCTAGTGTCAGCTGAGGTATATCCCAGCAAAGTAAATCTAATAGATCCTTCTCTGAAAGGGTTTTAGCAATATATGGCATGGAATTGGCAGTAATTGGTAAAAGACTGCAAATCCAACAGTCAGATACATTTCTCATATGGGCAACTATTTTATGATACTTGGTAAACTTATTTTCCCATTCACCACTATCTTCATCATATGCTCCAAAAGTGTAGTGGACTACAATAATTATGAAAAAATACTTTCCCAAAATCATGGCTTTATCAGCTTCTTGCAGTGGAAGTCGTGTATCCAAATGGATTTCCCTTCCAGCTTCACAGAGCTTTGTGTAGTCATCTGGACATGAAATAGACCATCAAGTCGAGGTTTATAATAAAATATGTATTTTTACAGTAACCCAGTCTCCAGGGTTCAGTGAATGAGTCCCTTCCAGTGAAGAGGGATCTGGAATAAAACTGAGAACACGATTATGAACCTGTTGTAATCTCCTGTGCAATGCTCCTACATATTGTGTCAATTCTGAATGAATTGTCTGGAGCTGCTGAGGGAAGTACAGACCTGTCTTTGGCGCAGTGCCAAAAAGTATCTCATAGGGACTTAACTGTGTTTTCCTATGAGGAGTTAATCTAACTGTATACAATGCTATTGGTAAAAACTCTGTCCATGACTTGACAGTCTCTGCCATTGCTTTCTGGATTGGTGGGTAAGGCCATGTGATAGGGCACACATCATGGGGTATAGTACCCAGGGAAGGCACAGTTTAGCATGTATGGCATAAAAACCTTCCTGATTCTTTTTGGACTTTCTTCTTACCCATTCTTCCTCTTTTGATTTAGGAACTTGTTCCTGCAACTTCTGGAGGAGGGTTAGATCCACCTCCCCTTTTTGTGGAACTATGTCCACAGTATCTCCCATCATGGGAGGAGGAAACAGAGCAGCCTGCTTGGCAGCAGCATCTGCCCTACGGTTTCCTTCAGCCTCCTTTGCTCTTTGGTATGGGCCTGTACCTTGACAATGGTCACCATCTTAGGTAATTCTAATGCTCTTAACAATTGAGCTATGGATTCTGCATTTTTGATAGGCTTACCCGAGGATCCCACAAAATCCCTGCTTCTCTAAACGGAACCATAGTCATGTGCTATGCCAAAAGCATATCGGGAGTCAGTGTAAATGTTCACAGTCTAACCTTTAGCCATTATACATGCCTCAGTGAGGGCTTTCAACTCCGCTTTCTGTGCAGAGCATCCAGGTGGGAGTGATCCTTGTCTCACAACTTCCTCCAAGGTAATCACTTCATATCCCGTGTATGGTGTTCCATCAAGGTAGTGTTCATTTTTCTAATGCTTGTGGACCTGGGTGGGGTGGCACCTTTTACTACCGTGGGCTCAACTGGTTGGGGGCTGCCTAATTCCGAATCACTCAACAGTTGATCTACTGAGGCAAACTGGATTTGTGGATTCATCTGACTGTTCTGGTTCTTTTGCCATCTAGAGGGACAATCTCTTTTCATGTGCCCACGATCCCCACATCCAAAACACAATCCTTTTTTTTTTAATCCTTCTACATTCACCGTCCTCCCCTTCCTGTGCAGCCTGCTGCTGGTCAATATACAACATTACAGGGATTACTGCCTGTTTTTTAACTGTTCTTCTATGCTGCGAACAACAATCAGTGATTGATCAAGAGGGGTATGCATACATTCTGGATAGATTTTCATCAGTTCTGTTCTTGGTTCATCTCTCAATCCATTGATAAAACAAGTCCTGAGTATCCGCCCATCTCTACTGTATGCCGTGGTTACATCGAAATCCTGATCTGTAAATATGTTAACCACTCTGGCATGATATTTATCAACTGTTTCCTCAGAGGCTTCAAACCCCTCAGGCAATCCTACACCTAACTGATTAGTAACCACATAAAGTCTCTTCAAACACATCTCTCCTGATTTCTTTAGAATGGCAGTTGCATCTTTAATTGCCCATTTCCCATGTTCTATCTTAATCAAGCCCTCCATTGTAATTTTGAGAATAATCTCTTTTTCCCTTCCTGGCTTGATAAACATAGTTCCCATAGCAACCTGATCAGGGTAGCGAGCCCTGAACTTTTTGGTTAATATGCTATGTATAACCCTTTAGCTTAACAGATTCTCTAGTTAGGTTGCGTTTGATAACATATTGGCAATATCTTGGACTTTCAGAACTAGGTGAATGGTTATTTGACAGATTCTAAAACAAATTTGGACATGTATACCAAATTTTTTCCCCAGGATTTCTGAGAACATAGATAGATATCAGCTCAGATCACATATTTCTCAACCCCCTCCAACCTATGTAATTGCGTCCCAAATTGGATGAAATACTCATGTCATTGCACAATTTACCAGCACAATTACAGATGTGTCAGCCCATTTACAGGTAGCCTTCAGAATATGTTCTAAAGCCTAGAAATTATGAATAGTGATGGCCTTGCAGTTCGCCAGGTGGTGGGTTTGCGGCAAACTTTGCGTGTTCGCGATCCGCCGAACATACGAACAAATGGCGATGTCTACGCACACCATATTCTTTTGCATTACGCCAAACTTTGACCCATGACACATCCATCAGGTGGGACATGACAACCAATTGAGACGTTTCAGCACATAGACACCCCCACAACCCTATAACAGAACCCGATCTGGCAGCCATTTTACATTATATGTTTTGCTAGTGTAGGGAGAGGTTGCATTATCGGGAAGGGACAGGCTGTTAGGAACTTGGGTACACCAAACACTAACTAATAGGGCCACATAGGACTGGTAATGTTGTGCTATTGATAGGTGTGATACACAGAGGGTATGATATACTTATAATATACTTCTATCTAACATAGTAACATAGTATATAAGGCCGAAAAAAGACATTTGTCCATCCAGTGCGGCCTGTTATCCTGTAAGTTGATCCAGAGGAAGGCAAAATAAAAAACTGTGAGGTAGAAGCCAATTTTCCCCACTTTAGGGGAATAAAAAATTCCTTCCCGACTCCAATCAGGCAATCAGAATAACTCCCTGGATCAACGACCCCTCTCAAGAAGCTATAGCCTGTAATATTATTAAGCTCCAGAAATACATCCAGGCCCCTCTTTAATTCCTTTATTGTACTCACCATCACCACCTCCTCAGGCAGAGAGTTCCATAGTCTCACTGCTCTTACCGTAAAGAATCCTTTTCTATGTTTGTGTACAAACCTTCTTTCCTCCAGATGCAGAGGATGTCCCCTCGTCACAGTCCTGAGGATAAATAGATGATGGGATAGATCTCTGTACTGACCCCTGATATATTTACACATATTAATTAGATCTCCCCTCAGTCGTCTTTTTTCTAAAGTGACTAGCCCTAATTTTGATAATCTTTCAGGGTACTGTAGTTGCCCCATTCCAGTTATTACTTTAGTTGCCCTCCTCTGGACCTTCTCCAGCTCTGCTATGTCTGCCTTGTTTACAGGAGCCCAGAACTGTACACAGTACTCCATGTGTGGTCTGACTAGGGATTTTTAAAGTGGTAGGACTATGTTCTTATCACGGGCATCTATGCCCTTTCTGATGCAACCCATTATCTTATTGGCCTTGGCAGCAGCTGCCTGACACTGGTTTTTGCAGCTTAGTTTGCTGTTTATTAAAATTCCTAGATTCTTTTCCATGTCAGTGTTACAGAGTATTTTACCATTTAGTATGTACGGGTGACTTGCATTTTTCCTTCCCATGTGCATAACTTTACATTTATCAGTGTTAAACTTCATCTGCCACTTATCTGCCCAAGCCTCCAATCTATCCAGATCCCTCTGTAGTAGTATACTGTCCTCATCAGTGTAAATTACTTTACAAAGTATAGTGTCATCTGCAATACACTAATTGATACTTTACTATGCAAGCCTTCTACAAGATCATTAATAAATATATTGAAGAGAATAAATATATTGAAGAGAATATTGAAGAGAATACTGAGGTACCCCACTAGTGACAGTGACCCAATCTGAGTGTGTACCGTTAATAACCACCCTCTGTTTTCTATTACTGAGTAAGTTACTTACCCACATACAGACATTTTCTCCCAGTCCGAGCATTCTCATTTTATATACTAAACTTTTATGTGGTACAGTGTCAAATGCTTTGGAGAAGTCTAGATATTCGACATCCATTGATTTGCCGCTGTCAAGTCTAGAACTTACCTCCTCATAGAAACTGATTAAATTAGTTTGGCATGACCGATCCCTCACGAAGTCATGCTGACATGGCGTTATTTGTTTACAAACCGGATTCCAAAAAAGTTGGGACACTAAACAAATTGTGAATAAAAACTGAATGCAATGATGTAGAGATGGCAAATGTCAATATTTTATTTGTAATAGAACGTAGATGACAGATCAAACATTTAATCCGAGTAAATGTATCATTTTAAAGGAAAAATACGTTGATTCAAATTATCACGGTGTCAACAAATCCCCAAAAAGTTGGGACAAGTAGCAATAAGAGGCTGGAAAAACTAAATTTGAGCATAACGAAGAGCTGGAAGACCAATTAATACTAATTAGGTCAATTGGCAACATGATTGGGTATAAAAAGAGCTTCTCAGAGTGGCAGTGTCTCTCAGAAGCCAAGATGGGTAGAGGATCACCAATTCCCACAATGTTGCGCAGAAAGATAGTGGAGCAATATCAGAAAGGTGTTACCCAGCGAAAAATTGCAAAGACTTTGCATCTATCATCAAAAACTTTGCATAACAGCATCCGAAGATTCAGAGAATCTGGAACAATCTCTGTGCGTAAGGGTCAAGGCCGTAAAACCATACTGGATGCCCGTGATCTCCGGGCCCTTAAACGACACTGCACCACAAACAGGAATGCTACTATAAAGGAAATCACAGAATGGCTCAGGAATACTTCCAGAAACCTTTGTCAGTGAATACAATCCACCGTGCCATCAGCCGTTGCCAGCTGAAACTCTACAGTGCAAAGAAGAAGCCATTTCTAAGCAAGATCCACAAGCTCAGGCGTTTTCACTGGGCCAGGGATCATTTAAAATGGAGTGTGACAAAATGGAAGACTGTTCTGTGGTTAGACAAGTCACGATTCAAAGTTCTTTTTGGAAATCTGGGACGTCATGTCATCTGGACCAAAGAGGACAAGGACAACCCAAGTTGTTATCAACGCTCAGTTCAGAAGCCTGCATCTCTGATGGTATGGGGTTGCATGAGTGCGTGTGGCATGGGCAGCTTACATGTCTGGAAAGGCACCATCAATGCAGAAAAATATATTCAGGTTCTAGAACAACATATGCTCCCATCCAGACGTCATCTCTTTCAGGGAAGACCCTGCATTTTTCAACAAGATAATGCCAGACCACATTCTGCATCAATCACAACATCATGGCTGCGTAGGAGAAGGATCCGGGTACTGAAATGGCCAGTCTGCAGTCCAGATCTTTCACCTATAGAGAACATTTGGCGCATCATAAAGAGGAAGGTGCAACAAAGAAAGCCCAAGACGATTGAACAGTTAGAAGCCTGTATTAGACAAGAATGGGAGAGCATTCCTATTTCTAAACTTGAGAAACTGGTCACCTCGGTCCCCAGACGTCTGTTGAGTGTTGTAAGAAGAAGGGGAGATGCCACACAGTGGTGAAAATGGCCATGTCCCAACTTTTTGGGGATTTGTTGACAGCATGAAACTCAGATTCCCTTAATTTTCTCAGTTTAAACTTTTGTTCCGTGATTTATGTTCTATTCTAAATAAAATATTAGAAGTTGGCACCTCCATATCATTGCATTCAGTTTTTATTCACGATTTGTACAGTGTCCCAACTTTTTTGGAATCTGGTTTGTATTTCCGCTGAGATGCTCTAAGATAGCATCTCTCAGAAAACCTTCAAACAGTTTACCCACAACAGATGTTAAACTTACCGGCCTATAGTTTCCAGGCTCTGTTTTTTGGACCCTTTTTGAATATTGGCACCACATTTGCCATGCGCCAATCCTGTGGGACATTCCCTGTCAGTATAGAGTCTGAAAATATCAGAAATAAGGGTCTGGCTATGACATTACTTAATTCCTTTAGGATACGGGGGTGTATGCCATCTGGTCCTGGCGATTTGTCTATTTTAATCTTTTTAAGTCGCTGATGTACTTCTTCGTGGGTCAAACAGGACACTTTTAATGGGGAATTTATTTTTACATTCTGCATGTCATCTGACAGTTTATTTTCCTCAGTGAATACATTGGAGAAAAAAATATTTAACAGCTTTGCTTTCTCCTCATCGCTCTCTGTGACTTCCCCCTCATTACTCTTTAAAGGGCCGACACCTTCAGATTTTAACATTTATATAATTGAAGAACATTTTAGGGTTAGTTTTACTCTCTTTGGCAATCAATCTCTCGGTCTCTAGTTTGGCCGCTTTTATTTGTTTTTTACATGTTCTATTTTTTTTCCTTATAGTTTTTCAGTGCTTCCGTGCTTCCCTCCTGTTTCAGTGAATTATATGCTTTCTTTTTGTCATTTATTGCTTTCTTTACAGTTCTATTTATCCACATTGGTTTCTTTTTGTTCCTTAACCTTTTATTCCCATACGGTATGTACCTCTCACAATGAGATTTTAGGATGTTTTTAAAGATATCCCATTTTGTGGCTGTATTTTTATTTTTGAGGACTTTGTCCCAGTTAGTTCGGCCTATGGCCTCTCTTAGTTGGCTAAATTTAGCTTTTTTTGAAGTTTGGTTTTTTTGTTCCTCCCTGTAGAAACGCTCTTTTGAATGATAGTTAGACTGAAGTAGACCACTATACGCTTTGACCAGAAAACAATTAAAGAGTGAGGTGTGTATATATTTTTCTTGTAGAACTGAAATATGCCCCTATACGCTTTTAACAGAAATAACTGAATAAGTGAAATGTGTATATATTTTACTTGTAGTACTGAAATATTCCCCCATTTGCTTTCAACAGAAATAACTACTGAAGTGAAATGCATATATATTTTACTTGTAGTTTGTAGTACAAACCTATACGCTTTTAACAAAAATAACTGCAGAAGTGAAATTAATATATATTTTACTTGTAGTACTAAAATATGCCATATACGCTTTAAACAATATAACTGCAACAGTGCAGTGTGTATATATTTTTCTAGTTGGACTGAAGTAGGCCACAATACGCTTTGACCAGAAAACAATTAAAGAATGAAGTGCGTATATATTTTTTATGTAGTACTGAAATAAGCCCCTATACGCTTTCACCAGAAATAACTGCAACAGTGCAAAGCATGTATATTTTACTTGTTGTACTTAAATACGCCCCTATATGCTTTCAACAGAAATAACTGCAGAAGTGAACTGTGAATATATTTTTCCCTTTGTACTGTACTACTTCCCTATAAGCTTTTACCACAAATAACTGCAACAGTGCAGTGCATATATATTTTTCCTTTTTTTACTGAAATACACCCCTATATGCTTTCAACAGAAATAACTGCAGAAGTGAACTGAAAATATCTTTTTTTTTTTTTGTACTGAAATACACTCCGATATACAGTGCTGCCCATAATTATTCATACCCCTGGCAAATTTAGATTTAAAGTTACTTTTATTCAACCAGCAAGTATTTTTTTAATGGGAAATTACATAGGTGTCTCCCAAAAGATAATAAGACGATGTACAAGAGGCATTATTGTGGGAAAAAAAAAATTTCTCAGCTTTTATTTACATTTAAGCAAAAATTGTCCAGACCAAAATTATTCATACCCTTCTCAATAATCAATAGAAAAGCCTTTATTGGCTATTACAGCAATCAAACGCTTCCTATAATAGCAGACCTGCTTTTTGCATGTCTCCACAGGTATTTTTGCTCATTCATCTTTAGAAATGAGCTCCAAATCTTTCAGGTTGGAGGGTCTTCTTACCATCACCCTGATCTTTAGCTCCCTCCACAGATTCTCAATTGGATTCAAGTCTGGACTCTGGCTGGGCCACTCCAAAACGTTAATATTGTTGTCTGCTAACCATTTCTTCACCACTTTTGCTGTGTGTTTTGGGTCATTGTCATGCTGAAATGTCCACTGGTGCCCAAGGCCAAGTTTCTCTGCAGACTGCCTGATTGTCACGACCTTTGGTCATGGTCGTGACTTCTTATGACCGCATGCAGTTGCCTGCGGTCTAGGTGATGTTGCCGCTGGCAACATTGGATATGTGGCAGCAGCGCTGCCTGAGCGGTGTTAGGCAGCTTGCTGCGGTAGGCATGCGGTTGCACCTGGCAACCTCTCCTTTAGGTGTGCCTTTTTTTGGTGGGCACAGTGTGTTTGTTGTGTGTGGACACTGTTCCTTTAAGTTGCTGTCTTCCCTTCCCTTCTGTGGTGTTGGAAGGGTTAATTCCCTTCCCAGTGTGTCTGTGAGTCACTGGGTGTGTCTGACCGGTGGGTGGGGCCACTTGGCCTATAAAGCCTCA
This sequence comes from Bufo gargarizans, assembly GCF_014858855.1. Lineage (NCBI taxonomy): Eukaryota > Metazoa > Chordata > Amphibia > Anura > Bufonidae > Bufo > Bufo gargarizans. Next base: position 551,598,559 of record NC_058080.1, on the reverse strand, counting down.
GTTCCTGGCTTGGTTCAGTAGGTTGCTCTCAGCCATGCTGGCTGGAGCAGCCTCCTGTTTCCACCATCTACCAGTGGGGACCATCCTTCTGGTCATAAAACCTCTGTTGGGAATTTCTATGTTTCACGGTGTTATTTAAGTGTGTGTGGGGTTATATGTTAGTGCAGCTTGTGGTCCTGGGTTCCTGTGGGATGTCTGGTGTGTGCTGTGTTCGTTGGTGTCTGAACTGCAGCACCGGCACATGGGATCCAGGGTTTGTTGTCTGTGGCAGGTGAGTGATGTGTTGGTCCCATTTGCCTGTCACTGCCATAAGTCTGTTATTGTATTCCCCTGTGTTGCTTGGCCGTTGAGACTCCTGCTCCCCCGTGCCTAGGAGGAGCAGGTCGTCTCACTCTGTCCCCTAGTACAGGGCCGACTTGAGGGCTCGTAGGGACTTTAAGGTTCCGGCGTATGAGTCCTCCTACCACCAAGGTCGGCTCATACAGATAGGAGACAGGGTCAGCGTTAGGGACGCAATAGGAGGTGACCTGCTCCCTAACTCTGTGGTCCCGGCCAAGGGGTAACCCTACCATCTCCTGGCACCGCACGGCTGGGGGTTTCCCCCACCGCCAGCCGTGACAGTATGAACAGTATGACCAGAAGGATGGTCCCCACTGGTAGATGGTGGAAACAGGAGGCTGCTCCAGCCAGCATGGCTGAGAGCAACCTACTGAACCAAGCCAGGAACTGAGGCTTTATAGGCCAAGTGGCCCCACCCACCGGTCAGACACACCCAGTGACTCACAGACACACTGGGAAGGGAATTAACCCTTCCAACACCACAGAAGGGAAGGGAAGACAGCAACTAAAAGGAACAGTGTCCACACACAACAAACACACTGTGCCCACCAATAAAAGGCACACCTAAAGGAGAGGTTGCCAGGTGCAACCGCATGCCTACCGCAGCAAGCTGCCTAACACCGCTCAGGCAGCGCTGCTGCCACATATCCAATGTTGCCAGCGGCAACATCACCTAGACCGCAGGCAACTGCATGCGGTCACAAGAAGTCACGACCATGACCAAAGGTCGTGACACTGATGTTGTCGTTGAGAATCCTCATGTATTGCTCTTTTTTCATGGTGCTGTTTACTGTGATTAGGTTCCCTGGTCCATTGGCTGAACCCCCCTCCCAAAGCATTAGCTTCCCACCACCATGTTTGACAGTGGAGATGGTGTTCTTTGGGTTGAAGGCTTCTCCTTTTGTATGCCAAATGAAGAAAACATCATTGTGACCAAACAATTAATTTTTTGTTTTATCTGACCATAACACAGAAGAACAGAAGTCTTCTTCTTTGTCCAGATGAGCTTTTGCAAAGGCCAAGCGAGCTTTTGTGTGCCTTATCTGGAGACATGGAACCCAGCAGTGTGCAGTGTCTGTTGGATTGTTTGCCTTGAGACATTGCCACCAGCAGAGCCCAGATTCACAAGGATGGCCTTGGTGGTGATCCTTGGATTCTTTTTCACCTCTCTAACTATCCTCATGGCCAGCACAGGTGTCACTTTTGGCTTCCGACCACGTCCTGTGAGATTTTCCACAGTGCAGAACTGTAACGGGGTGCCGAAGGCGCACTCGGTCTCCCATCAGCCACAGACCTGCTGCTTAGCTTTGGAAGCGAGGATATGTGTTTGACCTCGTTCCCAGGGCGGCTTTGATAGCTGGGAGACTCCCTGCTCTTAGGTCTGCCTTAATGCCGAGCTGATCACTCGGTGCTCGACTGGTTGGTCTGTCGGTCATGTGATGCTGGCCACGTCACATGACCCTCACTCCCCACTAAAAATACAGGCAGCCTGCTGGCCACAGGTTGCCTGTTAATTCTAGGTTCCTGGCATTTTGTTGGACTACTGAATACTACCTGACCCTGTTCCCTGACGATCCTTTTGCCTGCTCCTCCTGTACTGCGCGTCTCTCCTGGTATCCTGACCCCAGCGTCCACCTGACGATTCTTTGCGGACTCCTGTTGTACTTCGTTTCTATCCTGGTATTTGGCTTTTACTGACTATTCTCTGCTCATTCCTTAGTACTGCGTACCTCTCTAGGTATTGACCCGGTCTGTTCACGTTCCGTTATTTGTCTTGTCTGTCTTCCCAGCACGTATCCTAAGTTAGGGACTGTCGTCTAGTTGTCCCCTGCCATTAGGACTTGCGAGGCAAGTAGGCAGGGCCAGGGGTGAGGGTGGAGAGCAGTGGTCACTATCCCCCCCCCCCCCCCCCCTGTGTGTAGTGTACGTGACCGTCACAGGAACATCTTGTATTTTTTGCTCAAATGTAAATAAAAGCTGAGAAATGTTTGCTTTTTCCCACAATAATGCCTCTTGTACATTGTCTTATTATCTTTTGGGAGACACCTATGTCATTTCCCGTAAAAAAAATTACTTGCTGGTTGAATAAAAGTAACTTTAAGTCAAAATTTGCCAGGGGTATAAATAATTATGGGCAGCACTGTATGCTTTAAACAGAAATAACTGCAGAAGTGAACTTAGAATATGTTTCTTATTGTACTGAACTACATCCCTATAAGCTTCCACCAGAAATAACTGCAACAGTGCAGTGGGTACATATTTTTCTTCTTTTTACTGAAATACACTTTCACCAGAAATAACTGCAACAGTGCAATGCGTATATATTTTACTTGTTGTACTTAAATACACCCCTATATGCTTTCAACAGAAATAACTGCAGAAGTGAATAGGGATGAGCGAACCCGAACTGTATAGTTCGGGTTCGTACCGAATTCTGGGGTGTCCGTGACACGGACCCGAACCCGGACATTTTCGTAAAAGTCCGGGTTCGGGTTCGGTGTTCGTCGCTTTCTTGGCGCTTTTTGAAAGGCTGCAAAGCAGCCAATCAACAAGCGTCATACTACTTGCCCCAAGAGGCCGTCACAGCCATGCCTACTATTGGCATGGCTGTGATTGGCCAGAGCACCATGTGACCCAGCCTCTATTTAAGCTGGAGTCACATAGCGCCGCCCGTCACTCTGCTCTGATCAGCATAGGGAGAGGTTGCAGCTGCCACGTTAGGGCGAGACTAGGCAGTGATTAACTCCTCCAAAGGACTTCATTCAGAGATCGATCTGCAGCTGTGGATGATTGAACTGCTGCTATTGAATTGCTCACTGTTTTTAGGCTGCGCAGAGAGTTTTTCAGTCACTTTTTTCTGGGGTGATCGGCGGCCATTTTGTGTCTTGTGGTGTGCCAGCACAAGCTGCCACCAAGTGCATTTAACCCTCAATGGTGTGGTTGTTTTTTGGCTAAATCCTACATCAGGGTGAAGCTGTCACACCAAGTGCATTTAACCAGCAATAGTCTGGTTATTTTTTGGCCATATACTACATCAGGGGCAAGCTGAGCCTGTCACCAAGTGCATTTAACCCTCAATGGTGTGGTTGTTTTTTGGCTAAATCCTACATCAGGGTGAAGCTGTCACACCAAGTGCATTTAACCAGCAATAGTCTGTTTATTTTTTGGCCATATACTACATCAGGGGCAAGCTGAGCCTGTCACCTAGTGCATTTAACCCTCAATGATGTGGTTGTTTTTTGGCTAAATCCTACATCAGGGTCAAGCTGTCACACCAAGTGCATTTAACCAGCAATAGTCTGGTTATTTTTTGGCCATATACTACATCAGGGGCAAGCTGAGCCTGTCACCAAGTGCATTTAACCCTCAATAGTGTGGTTGGTCAAGCTGTCACACCAAGTGCATTTAACCATCAACAGTGTGGTTATATTTTGGCCATATCCCAGTCTAATTCTGTCAGTAAACCTATACCTGTCACCCAGCGCCTAAATACTAGGCCTCAAATTTATATCCAGCTAAATCTGTCGTTACTGCTGTACTGTTGTGGCTGGTCAAGTTATTTAGTGTCCGTCAAAGCACAGTTTTTGTTCTGGGTTGAAATACAATTCCCAATTTAGCAATTTCCTAATTTAGTGGTTTCTGCTGTATCAGAGCTATTTTAAATCTATCCCTAAAAGGGTATATAAGATTCAAGGTGCACATAGGGTCATTCTGAATAACTTCACACACACGCTACTGTGCATTTCCAAGTTTAATTCTGTCAGTAAACCTATACCTGTCACCCAGCGCCTAAATACTAGGCTTCAAATTTATATCTAACTAAATCTGTCATTACTGCTGTACTGTTGTGGCTGGTCAAGTTATTTAGTGTCCGTCAAAGCACAGTTTTTGTTCTGGGTTAAAATACAATTCCCAATTTAGCAATTTCCTAATTTAGTGGTTTCTGCTGTATCAGAGCTATTTTAAATCTATCCCTAAAAGGGTATATAAGATTCTAGGTGCACATAGGGTCATTCTGAATAACTTCACACACACACGCTATTGTGCATTTCCAAGTCGAATTCTGTCAGTAAACCTATACCTGTCACCCAGCGCCTAAATACTAGGCCTCAAATTTATAGTCAGCTAAATCTGTGGTTATTTCTGTGGCTGGGCAAGTTATTTAGTGTCCGTCAAAGCACAGTTTTTGTTCTGGGTTGAAATACAATTCCCAATTTAGCAATTTCCTAATTAAGTGGTCTCTGCTGTATCAGAGCTATTTTAAATCTATCCCTAAAAGGGTATATAAGATTGAAGGTGCACATAGGGTCATTCTGAATTACTTCACACACACGCTACTGTGCATTTCCAAGTCTAATTCTGTCAGTAAACCCATACCTGTCACCCAGCGCCTAAATACTAGGCCTCAAATTTATATCCAGCTAAATCTGTCGTTACTGCTATACTGTTGTGGCTGGTCAATTTATTTAGTGTCCGTCAAAGCACATTTTTTGTTCTGGGTTGAAATACAATTCCCAATTTAGCAATTTCCTAATTTAGTGGTTTCTGCTGTTTCAGAGCTATTTGAAATCTATCCCTAAAAGGGTATATAAGATTCAAGGTGCACATAGGGTCATTCTGAATAACTTCACACACATGCGCTACTGTGCATTTCCAAGTCGAATTCTGTCAGTAAACCTATACCTGTCACCCAGCGCCTAAATACTAGGCCTCAAATTTAAAGTCAGCTAAATCTGTGGTTATTTCTGTGGCTGGTCAAGTTATTTAGTTTCCGTCAAAGCACAGTTTTTGTTCTGGGTTGAAATACAATTCCCAATTTAGCAATTTCCTAATTTAGTGGTTTCTTCTGTATCAGAGCTATTTTAAATCAATCCCTAAACGGGTATATAAGATTCAAGGTGCACATAGGGTCATTCTGAATAACTTCACACACACACGCTACTGTGCATTTCCAAGTCTAATTCTGTCAGTAAACCTATACCTGTCACCCAGCGCCTAAATACTAGGCCTCAAATTTATAGTCAGCTAAATCTGTGGTTATTTCTGTGGCTGGGCAAGTTATTTAGTGTCCGTCAAAGCACAGTTTTTGTTCTGGGTTGAAATACAATTCCCAATTTAGCAATTTCCTAATTTAGTGGTTTCTGCTGTATCAGAGCTATTTTAAATCTATCCCTAAAAGGGTATATAAGATTCAAGGTGCACATAGGGTCATTCTGAATAACTTCACGCACATACGCTACTGTGCATTTCCAAGTCGAATTCTGTCTGTAAACGTATACCTGTCACCCAGCGCCTAAATACTAGGCCTCAAATTTATATTCAGCTAAATCTGTGGTTACTGCTGTGCCTGTATTAGTGTAATACGGTACCTAAATAGATAGCTAGATAGTGTTAGGTGTCTGTAAAAAAAGGCCTGAATTTGAATTCAATACATTGGGCCAAATAATATTTTTGTTGTTGTGAACGATAACAATGAGGAAAACATCTAGTAAGGGATGCGGACGTGGACATGGTCGTGGTGGTGTTAGTGGACCCTCTGGTGCTGGGAGAGGACGTGGCCGTTCTGCCACATCCACACGTCCTAGTGTACCAACTACCTCAGGTCCCAGTAGCCGCCAGAATTTACAGCGATATATGGTGGGGCCCAATGCCGTTCTAAGGATGGTAAGGCCTGAGCAGGTACAGGCATTAGTCAATTGGGTGGCCGACAGTGGATCCAGCACGTTCACATTATCTCCCACCCAGTCTTCTGCAGAAAGCGCACAGATGGCGCCTGAAAACCAAGCCCATCAGTCTGTAACATCACCCCCATGCATACCAGGGAAACTGTCTGAGCCTCAAGTTATGCAGCAGTCTCTTATGCTGTTTGAAGACTCCGCTGGCCGGGTTTCCCAAGGGCATCCACCTAGCCCTTCCCCAGCGGTGGAAGACATAGAATGCACTGACGCACAACCACTTATGTTTCCTGATGATGAGGACATGGGAATACCACCTCAGCACGTCTCTGATGATGACGAAACACAGGTGCCAACTGCTGCGTCTTTCTGCAGTGTGCAGACTGAACAGAAGGTCAGGGAGGAAGACTGGGTGGAAGACGATGCAGGGGACGATGAGGTCCTAGACCCCACATGGAATGAAGGTCGTGCCACTGACTTTCACAGTTCGTAGGAAGAGGCAGTGGTGAGACCGAGCCAACAGCGTAGCAAAAGAGGGAGCAGTGGGCAAAAGCAGAACACCCGTCGACAAGAGACTCCGCCTGCTACTGACCGCCGCCATCTGGGACCGAGCACCCCAAAGGCAGCTTCAAGGAGTTCCCTGGCATGGCACTTCTTCAAACAATGTGCTGACGACAAGACCCGAGTGGTTTGCATGCTGTGCCATCAGAGCCTGAAGCGAGTCATTAACGTTCTGAACCTTAGCACAACCTGCATGACCAGGCACCTGCATGCAAAGCATGAACTGCAGTGGAGTAAACACCTTAAAACCAAGGAAGTCACTCAGGCTCCCCCTGCTACCTCTTCTGCTGCTGCCGCCTCGGCCTTTTCTGCTGCTGCTGCCTCGGCCTCCTCCTCCGCCTCTGGAGGAATGTTGGCACCTGCCGCCCAGCAAACAGGGGATGTACCACCAACACCACCACCTCCGTCACCAAGCATCTCAACCATGTCACACGGCAGCGTTCAGCTCTCCATCTCACAAACATTTGAGAGAAAGCGTAAATTCCCACCTAGCCACCCTTGATCCCTGGCCCTGAATGCCAGCGTTTCTAAACTACTGGCCTATGAAATGCTGTCATTTAGGCTGGTGGACACAGACAGCTTCAAACAGCTCATGTCGCTTGCTGTCCCACAGTATGTTGTTCCCAGTCGGCACTACTTCTCCAAGAGAGCCGTGCCTTCCCTGCACAACCAAGTATCCGATAAAATCAAGTGTGCACTGCGCAACGCCATCTGTAGCAAGGTCCACCTAACCACAGATACGTGGACCAGTAAGCACGGCCAGGGACGCTATATCTCCCTAACTGCACACTGGGTAAATGTAGTGGCAGCTGGGCCCCAGGCGGAGAGCTGTTTGGCGCACGTCCTTCCGCCGCCAAGGATCGCAGGGCAACATTCTTTGCCTCCTGTTGCCACCTCCTCCTACTCAGCTTCCTCCTCCTCTTCTTCCACCTGCTCATCCAGTCTGCTACACACCTTCACCACCAACTTCAGCACAGCCCGGGGTAAACGTCAGCAGGCCATTCTGAAACTCATATGTTTGGGGGACAGGCCCCACACCGCACAGGAGTTGTGGCGTGGTATAGAACAACAGACCGACGAGTGGTTGCTGCCGGTGAGCCTCAAGCCCGGCCTGGTGGTGTGCGATAATGGGCGAAATCTCGTTGCAGCTCTGGGACTAGCCGGTTTGACGCACATCCCTTGCCTGGCGCATGTGCTGAATTTGGTGGTGCAGAAGTTCATTCACAACTACCCCGACATGTCAGAGCTGCTGCATAAAGTGCGGGCCGTCTGTTCGCGCTTCCGGCGTTCACATCCTGCCGCTGCTCGCCTGTCTGCGCTACAGCGTAACTTCGGCCTTCCCGCTCACCGCCTCATATGCGAAGTGCCCACCAGGTGGAACTCCACCTTGCACATGCTGGACAGACTGTGCGAGCAGCAGCAGGCCATAGTGGAGTTTCAGATGAAACACGCACGGGTCAGTCGCACTGCGGAACAGCACCACTTCACCACCAATGACTGGGCCTCCATGCGAGACCTGTGTGCCCTGTTGCGCTGTTTCGAGTACTCCACCAACATGGCCAGTGGCGATGACGCCGTTATCAGCGTTACAATACCACTTCTATGTCTCCTTGAGAAAACACTTAGGGCGATGATGGAAGAGGAGGTGGCCCAGGAGGAGGAGGAGGAGGAGGAGGAGGAGGAAGAGGGGTCATTTTTAGCACTTTCAGGCCAGTCTCTTCGAAGTGACTCAGAGGGAGGTTTTTTGCAACAGCAGAGGCCAGGTACAAATGTGGTCAGCCAGGGCCCACTACTGGAGGACGAGGAGGACGAGGATGAGGAGGAGGTGGAGGAGGATGAGGATGAAGCATGGTCACAGCGGGGTGGCACCCAACGCAGCTCGGGCCCATCACTGGTGCGTGGCTGGGGGGAAAGGCAGGACGATGACGATACGCCTCCCACAGAGGACAGCTTGTCCTTACCCCTGGGCAGCCTGGCACACATGAGCGACTACATGCTGCAGTGCCTGCGCAACGACAGCAGAGTTGCCCACATTTTAACGTGTGCGGACTACTGGGTTGCCACACTGCTGGATCCACGGTACAAAGACAATGTGCCCACCTTACTTTCTGCACTGGAGCGTGATAGGAAGATGCGCGAGTACAAGCGCACGTTGGTAGACGCGCTACTGAGAGCATTCCCAAATGTCACAGGGGAACAAGTGGAAGCCCAAGGCCAAGGCAGAGGAGGAGCAAGAGGTCGCCAAGGCAGCTGTGTTACGGCCAGCTCCTCTGAGGGCAGGGTTACCATGGCAGAGATGTGGAAAAGTTTTGTCAACACGCTACAGCTAACTGCACCACCACATGATACGCAACGTGTTAGCAGGAGGCAACATTTCACTAACATGGTGGAACAGTACGTGTGCACAACCCTCCACGTACTGACTGATGGTTCGGCCCCATTCAACTTCTGGGTCTCTAAATTGTCCATGTGGCCAGAGCTAGCCTTTTATGCCTTGGAGGTGCAGACCTGCCCGGCGGCCAGCGTTTTGTCTGAACGTGTATTCAGCACGGCAGGGGGCGTCATTACAGACAAACGCAGCTGCCTGTCTACAGCCAATGTGGACAAGCTGACGTTCATAAAAATGAACCAGGCCTTGATCCCACAGGACCTGTCCATCCCTTGTGCAGATTAGACATTAACTACCTCCCCTTAACCATATATTATTGTACTCCAGGGCACTTCCTCATTCAATCCTATTTTTATTTTCATTTTACCATTATATTGTGAGGCTACCCAAAGTTGAATGAACCTCTCCTCTGTCTGGGTGCCAGGGCCTAAATATATGCCAATGGACTGTTCCAATGTTGGGTGACGTGAAGCCTGATTCTCTGCTATGACATGCAGACTGATTCTCTGCTGACATGAAGACAGATTCTCTGTTACGGGACCTCTCTCCTCTGCCTGGGTGCCTGGGCCTAAATATATGCCAATGGACTGTTGCAGTGGTGGCTGACGTGAAGCCTGATTCTCTGCTATGACATGCAGACTGATTCTCTGCTGACATGAAGACAGATTCTCTGTTACGGGACCTCTCTCCTCTGCCTGGGTGCCTGGGCCTAAATATATGCCAATGGACTGTTTCAATGTTGGGTGACGTGAAGCCTGATTCTCTGCTATGACATGCAGACTGATTCTCTGCTGACATGAAGACAGATTCTCTGTTACGGGACCTCTCTCCTCTGCCTGGGTGCTGGGCCTAAATATATGACAATGGACTGTTGCAGTGGTGGCTGACGTGAAGCCTGATTCTCTGCTATGACATGCAGACTGATTCTCTGCTGACATGAAGACAGATTCTCTGTTACGGGACCTCTCTCCTCTGCCTGGGTGCCGGGGCCTAAATATCTGAGAATGGACTGTTCCAGTGGTGGGTGACGGGAAGCCAGATTCTCTGCTATGGAACCTCTCTCCAATTGATTTTGGTTAATTTTTATTTATTTAATTTTTATTTTAATTCATTTCCCTATCCACATTTGTTTGCAGGGGATTTACCTACATGTTGCTGCCTTTTGCAGCCCTCTAGCTCTTTCCTGGGCTGTTTTACAGCCTTTTTAGTGCCGAAAAGTTCGGGTCCCCATTGACTTCACTGGGGTTCGGGTTCGGGACGAAGTTCGGATCGGGTTCGGATCCCGAACCCGAACATTTCCGGGATGTTCGGCCGAACTTCTCGAACCCGAACATCCAGGTGTCCGCTCAACTCTAGAAGTGAACTGTGAATATATTTTTCTTGTTGTTCTGAAATACGCCCCTATATGCTTTCAACAAAAATAACTGCAACAGTGCAGTGTGTATATATTTTACTTGTTGTGCTTAAATACACCCCTATATGCTTTCAGAAATAACTGCAGAAGTGAACTGTGAAAATATTTTTCTTGTTGTACTTATATAGGCCCCAATATGTTTTCAACAAAAACAACTGCAGAAGTGAACTAAGAATATATATTTTTTGCTGTTCTGACCTACGCCTCTTTACACTTTCAACAGAAATATCTGCAACAGTGCAGTACATATATATTTTTCTTTTTTTTACTGAAATATGCCCCTATATTCTTTCAATAGAAATAACTGCAGAAGTGAAATGCATGTCTATTTTTCTTGTAGTACTGAAATAAGCACCTATACGCTTTCAACAGAAATAACTGCAGAAGTGAAATGCGTATATATTTTTCTTGTAGCACTGAATAAGATACTAATATATAAGCCACTAAAGGCTTTTCAACATAACACTTGTAGTTCAATAACAAAAAAGCTGAAATTGATAGAGATGTCTAATTTAGATCCCCAAATAATCGTTCCCTGCACTTGTAAATCAATTTCCTATCAATTTCCCTAGCGCCTTCTGACGTCTCTCCCTGCACTAAGATGCTGTGAAATGATTCCTCCCTATCCTTTCCCCGCACTTATAAATCGTTTTTTCTGTCTTTTTTTTCCACAATCGTTTTTCAACTTGCTGTTCCTAGCGCCTTCACACGTCTGTCCCTGCTCTCTGAATGCTGGAAAATGTCTGACTGTAGGATGGCTGATCTATTTATAAGGCTGTGACATCACAGGGTTGGCTGGCTGCTGATTGGCTGTATGTAGGCATGTCAATCTGGGTGATCCCGCCTTCCTAGAGATCCTTGCCCCATGTTCTCAGTCCTCACAGGTGTAGCCTTAATTTTAGGAAAATTGCAAATCATTACCACGAAGCGTGAGGAAATTTGCATTTGCTGCAAATCTAATTTTTCCTGAAATAACTTCAACAGTGCAGTGTGTTTATATTTTTCTTTTTTTACTAAAATACGCCCCTATACGCTTTCAACACAAATAACTGCAACAGTGCTGTGCGTATATATTTTTTTGTTGTACTTAAATATGCCTCTATATGCTTTCAACAGAAATAACTGCAGAGGTGACCTGAGAATATATTTTTCTTGTTATACTGAACTACGCCCCTATATGCTTTTACCAGAATTGACTGCAGCAGTGCAGTGCGTATATATATATATATATATATATATATATATATTTAATGAAATACGCCCCTATATGCTTTCAACAGATATAACTGCAGAAGTGAACTGAAAATATATTATTTGTTGTTCTACTGAAATACTCCCCTATACGCTTTCAACAGAAATAACTGCGACAGTGCAGTGCGTATATATTTTTCTTTTTTTACTGTAATACACCCCTATACGCTTTTACCAAAAATAACCACAGACGTGAAATGCGTATATATTTTAGTTGTAGTACTGAAATATGCCCCTATACGCTTTCAACAGAAATAACTGCAGAAATAAAATGTGTATTTATTTTACATGTAGTACTGAAATATGCCCCCATTCGCTTTAGACAGAAGTATTTTTCTTGTACTGAACTACGCCCCTATACGCTTTCACCAGAAATATCTGCAATTGTGCAGTGCGTATATATTTAAATTTTTTTGCTGAAATATGCCCCTATATTCTTTCAACAGAAATAACTGCAGACGTGAAATGTGTATATATTTTTCAATTGTTCCCTGCACTTGTAAATCACTTTCCTATCAATGTCCCTAGCGCGTTCTGACGTCTCTCCCTGCACTAAAATGCTGTGAAATGATTCCTCCCTATCCTTTCCCTGCACTTCTAAATCATTTTTTTTCCACAATCATTTTTTCCAACTGACTGCTGGAAAATGTCTGACTGTAAGATGGCCGATGTATTTATAGGGCTGTGACATCACAGGGCTGGCTGGCTGCTGATTGGCTGTATGCAGGCATGTAAATCTGGGTGATTCCTCCTTCCTAGAGTTCCTTGCCCCATGTCCTCAGTCCTCAGACGTGTAGCCGCCATTTTAGGATAATTGCGATTCGTTACCACAAAGCATGAGGAAATTCGCATTCGTTGCAAATCAAATTTTTTCATGAAGATAAATATATTTTAATCAAAAAGCAAACATTTCCCAGTCATCGCCGGCTTGTGTGTTTTCCATCCTATTCAACAAGTTTATTCTTCAATCTAGATGTCTCAACTGCTGCTTTTCTACTTTCTTGTGCCATCACATTTATTATAGCTAGGGGATGTTTCTCCTCATATTATTTTAGTGGATATTATTTCAAAGACACAGCATCAGGTTCTCTTTTCTTGCATGTCAGATAATATCAGGACATAATTCCACAGGTAGGTCCTTACTTCAATCTCTCTTTCTCCCATGACCTGAGGCGCTATTTTTATGGATACAGTTGGCATACAGTGTAACTAATCATTTCTTTCTCCCCGTTCTTGATGTCTTTGATAGGTCAGTGAAAAGCATAGCTCCCTACTAGCTTGCCTATAAAAACTGTGGAGGAAATCTGTTGATAGTTGAACATGCAGCATTAAAACCATGTGGGCTACACAAATTTTCCACTTAAGTTATTTGCTGTGTGATAAAATAAGATTTTATACTGTGCAAGAAGTCAAAAGGAAAGATTTATCGAAAATACAGTATAATCTTGTATTTCATGATGTGGTTATAATTGTATTCCCTGTCACTTCTATCTTTATGATCAAATTGAAGAAAGTTTGATTCCAAACCCTTTTTGCAAGATGATCTCTTTCTTTGTTTCTTAACATGAAAAAAGCTCTTAAGACAGTTTACATTTAAAATGTTGTCCTGGCCATGCAATAGTTATCATAAACCAGAACTGCAGTGCTTAGTAATTATGGGGGTCATTTATCAAACAGAAAATAAATTAGGCGTAGATTGTGGCACAAAGGTCTAAAAAAATAACTAGGAAGTCTCATAAGTGGCAGAGGATCCGGCAAAGTTATGTTGAGGCTGGCGCCTCTTCATAACTCTGGCAGATATACTGCCCCTTATAGGGGTTATTAAGACCCACTTCTAAAATGCTGGTCTTAATAAATGTGCCCCTATGTTTTTAAAAGGCAAAGCTGCAAGAAGCGAGTTAAAAGTTAATCTTGAGCACCAGTGGATTGCTGGGAGCATACAGCTATTTATTGGCTACTCATTCAATTATCGATGAATGACGAAAAAGGGGTCTGAGTGGTGATAGCAGTATATAATGATGACGACAACAAAGACACTGGACTTGGATACAGCATGGGTGCCACAAAGGAGAACAAGAGAAAGAGGATACTCTTTTTGTACTAGCTTGCGCCCATTTCTATTTTTCCACTGGATCATTTGATGCAGCTGCATGTATTGCAGTAGAGCTGTGGTGCTTACATTTGTACTTGGAAGTCTACGGCTTATTTTAATACTGCAGATCTTGCACCTGGCAATGCTTTCATCTTCCAACACTGTGGATAAAAACTGCCATACAGTAGACTTTTGCATACTCCGTACAGTAGTTGAACTTGCTTTGGTCTGGCATGTTTTGAGCCTGTATCCACCATTTCAGGGGCATCATAGTACCTGAGATGACCATAATAAAAGCAGATCTGGCCCTGGCAGTTTTTGGAAGGCTCTTGCAGTATGTTGCCTCTGCTCGTAATTGCTCCACTGCCACCACCTCTTCCTCTGATGTCACCTCCTCCTCAGCACCAAATTTAGCTCCCAGGTCCTGACCAACACACAATCATCATCATAGTCATAATCGTCCCTAAACTTTTATTAGACTGTGTAATGTAACTGTGGACTCCTTTGCCACCTCTCCCTATTCCCTGCTCTGTATTAGCTACCGCTGCCCTACCACCACCATGATTACAGGTTGTCACTACTACCACCACAGCTATGCATGGGTTCCCCCATCTCCCCCTGAAACTTCTCCTCATGACAGTGCAAATGCTGACTATTCTCACACAACTCATCAACAGGGAGACTCTTGTGACACAGCATCCACAACATCTGTGGGGTTTTGTTGCTGCATGGCAACCCTTCACTTTATACATATGATAGGAGGGAGAGGAATGGAAACACCATCCTACCTTGCTACTGTTGGAGATGAGAGGATGTCCATAGAGGAGGACATGGATGAGGCAGATAAGGTCCTGGTGTGGGAACCAAATCAAGACAAATGCAGAGGTTTCAATAGGACGCGATCCGCTTGCTGCAAAAACCATTAACTTGGCGGGCCATGAAAGACATGTTCTGTCCCTGCATGTAACAGCTGCTCCAGTTGTCTACCATCACATGCACCTTGCTACAGAGTGACAATTGCAAGGAGCGGCCCACGCTCTCCGTCTCATGACAGTACAAGGCAGGGATGGCTTTTTGGGAGAAATAATCCCAGCTAAGCTTCTTCCCTCGAGGCTGAACACATGCTATCAGCTCCTTAAAAGGCAGCAGAATTCTGACTCTGGGAGGATGAACATGGGTATTTTATTTTGTACTCCTATAAATGAATGGTACACACAGATTATTAATGATTATAAATGTTTGGTATACACAGATTGTTAAACGGTACTAGCAAAATTGCCAGTGTTTTTTCTATAATTTAAAGACAGAGGTGCAATTAAATGTCCCGAATCCCTGCCTTTCCACAAACACTGCACACTGGTATTGCTAATTTACAGTGGTAAAAATTAAATTTTTTCAGTGAAACATGTTTAAACTTCACGCTCTAATGCAGTAATATCGGTCCTTCACTAAAACATGAATGTGTGACAATGCAATTTTTTGCAATGATTTGAAATGTATATTGAATTAGATGCTCTGTTGCCTACCGTAGCATTGGTATAATTTGCGTTACTGATGTAAAGTAGATTATTTGCTGTAACCTATCCACACTCTGTCTTGCAACAATATACACATGCTCAGTAACAAGGCTAGGATAATGGTGTTTTGATTGCCATATTATTATTGCAGTAAAATAATTGAACCCTTTCTTCAAACAATATCACACATTTACTAAAACTTGGGTCTGAAAATGCAGTTTTTAGCTGTGATGTGAAACGTCTTTTTAACTAGATGCTCTAATGTAATTGCCTTGAGTAACATGGTTTTAATTTATGTTACTGATGTGAAACACGTTTGCTGCTGTACCCTATCCAACTGTTATCTTGGAGCAATGTAAAAGGTGTTCACTAACACAGATATGATAATGGTGTTATGATTGCTGAATTATTATTGCAGTAAAATAATTGATCACTTTTTTCAAATAATAAGACGAGATCACTAAAACTCATTTTTTTCCCAGTGAAGTGAAACATCTTTAACTAGACACTCTGATACAGTTGCCCTTAGTAACACAGTTTAAATTTGTGTTACTGATGTGAAATGCATTTTGTTGGCAGTATCTTATCCAATCCTTATGGATGCACTGAGATGTCCGATTACAATTGTCGCTGTGCTTCAAGGTGAAGCTGGAGAAGCTGTTATGGGCAGGGACAGTACATGTCTTTCTCAGCCTACTGGGTTAATACTTTTCATAGTAGAACACAGCAAGAAGGCCATCCAGGTCCTATTAAAACCTCCATGTTTGTATCTGTCTGGTTCTCATACCAGCTGCGTATCCACCTCCTCCACATCCTCCTCCATTGACATCCTCCTGTGTCCAACAGCAGCAGGGCAGAGCATTGCTCCCCTCCTTCCTATCATACATGTAAAGTAAAGCATTGCCATGTGATACTGAAGCCGGATGGCCTGGGTAAGAGTAGCCACACAGCTGATCACTTGCTAAAGTTCATCAAGGAGCAAACATCTGCTAACTATCTCCCCGCAAACTCCAACCACTGAAGTGGTCAGCAACAGTGGCTTCAACTTTATGGTTGCACTGCATTTGGGAGAATTTACACATGCTCTATTCATGGCAGACATGAAAAAACTTGTCCTGCAATGCTTTTTGAAAAAGTGCAATGGCTTGCAGAAGATCCTTATAATGTCCAGAAAATTGTCCTTGCATTTCAGGTATTCTTGGGTGACAAGGAACATCCTCCTGGACTTGCTCTTTCTGGGCTTTGAAGGTAAGGAGGCAGTCATGTAAGTGATTGACGGCTATCTCTATATGCTGTCATGTTGGGAAGGTTATCATTCACTGATAGGACCACTCCCTTGACTTTAAAATCCAGAACATAAATTAAAAAAAATACATGTTTTATTGAATCTTTATCTACAAAATAATATATTAATCTGCAATTTACAAAAACTGAAAATATATTTTTATGAAATATCTAGGTACTAGGAGACTAGAGGGTGTTATATACCACTTTCAGGGCAACTGGAGCAACTTCAATTCATATAGAATCAATTCAGACAATTGTTTTTTTTTTATTATTAGTAGACAAATCAGACACAAAACAAATTTTAAGAAATTTGCTCAATATGGATATATTTTTCTAACACATTGCAACAAGCATTTTTTTTGTAAAAGTGACAGAAAGTGCCATATTGGATGTCACCTTTGACTTATGAAACTGATGCTACTGGTGCCTGCTATCAATGCTATTATGGCACTGCTGTGTATTAGCAGCTCTTTCTGCTACTGCTCATAAAAGAGCCTAAATGGTATTTTTGTCTATGTGTAGAAATGCATTGCATTAGTCTTGATGGTTTAATTTAGAGACACAGCTGAATGTATACTATGATTTCAGAGCATTTTAACTAAATGCATTATAGAAGGAATGAGATTTTATAAGGGAAAATATCACCTATATTGTTTTCACTAATTAAAAACTAGATGGTGTACCATTCTTTTTTCTAATCTATTTTTCTCTTATTGTAGATTTTTTTTAATTAATTTTCTGTACATGATTTATCACAGCCAAATGGAACTAAATATTCATTGACGTATACAAGACAGAGTCTTAAAGTGGTTCTCTGGGAATTCATAACATATAGTTAATTGAAATACTTAAATATTACTTTAGTAAAAAATATTTCCCAAATATCTTTAATTATTTATTATGTCTCATTTTGTCTAAGGAACAATCATTTTTTTTTTGCAGTCCATTTATTTTAATGTAGTACAGTGTATTATGCAGTGCCATACATTTATGTAGGTTTTATTCTTACATTAGTCCAACAGTTCTATTCAGGTGGAGTGACCCCCCTCCCCAACAATTTTTTTTTCTAAGGATACGTGTTTCCTGGTAAGAAGGGGTGTACTTTGTTTCAGTACTTGTACACTACTATACAGTAAGAAAAAATGGAAATATAAGGGGTATTCCACTATAAACAAGTCTGAAATATTTTTGTGAATAATTTTTTTGGGTCAAATACGTTTTTGTTCACTAGGCATTGCAAAGGGAGGATGGTACAAAACTGCTATATATACACAAAAGAATTCAGCTCAAACTATGACCTCCACTCTTTATTAGAAGTAACCCTGACAATAGGCTGATCACTAGGTGTGCTGTTGGGGCCCCCAGTGATCAGCTGTGATCTGTGGTTCAACCCAACAGAGAGTGTTCAGCTGCCATGCAGCGCCAGCACAGGCAAATTGAAGCATTAGAAAGATCTAATTGAAATCAATGGCATGTTCTTGGAATGCATGGCTGTACTGTGTCTTATTGCTAATTTCATATCTGCGTTTTTGCTGTACGGTTTCGAGATCCAGCAGGGGATCTCAAAACTACAGCAAAACACTTCCATTATAGCCAACCAGCTGCATCTGTTCAGAACAGGTCCGGATGTATTATATTGAAAATTAACCACTTTAGCCCCCCTAGCTTAAACACCCTTAATGACCAGGCCACTTTTTACACTTCTGCAGTACACTACTTTCACCGTTTATTGCTCGGTCATGCAATTTACCACCCAAATGAATTTTACCTCCTTTTCTTCTCACTA
The DNA here is from genome assembly GCF_014858855.1 of Bufo gargarizans. NCBI lineage: Eukaryota > Metazoa > Chordata > Amphibia > Anura > Bufonidae > Bufo > Bufo gargarizans. Next base: position 551,580,248 of record NC_058080.1, on the reverse strand, counting down.
ATAGAACTTTCATTTGGTGGTATTTCATTTCTGCTGACATTTTTACCTTTTTTGTTATTAATCGAAATTTAACTGAAATTTTAGCAAAAAAATGAAATTTTTCACTTTCAGTTGTAAAAATGTAAAAAAAAAACGACATCCATATAGAAAATTTTTCGCTAAATTTATTGTTCTACATGTCTTTGATAAAAAAAAAGTTTGGGTAAAAAAAATGTGAAATTTCCGCTTTTTGAAGCAGCTCTGACTTTCTGAGCACCTGTCATGTTTCCTGAGGTTCTACAATGCCCAGACAGTAGAAAAACCCCACAAATGACCCCATTTCGGAAAGTAGACACCCTAAGGTATTCGCTGATGGGCATAGTGAGTTCATAGAACTTTTTATTTTTTGTCACAAGTTAGCGGAAAATGATGATTTTTTTTTTTTCTTACAAAGTCTCATATTCCACTAACTTGTGATAAAAAATTAAAACTTCCATGAACTCACTATGCCCATCACGAAATACCTTGGGGTGTCTTCTTTCCAAAATGGGGTCACTTGTGGGGTAGTTATACTTCCCTGGCATTTTAGGGGCCCATATGCGTGAGAAGTAGTTTGAAATCAAAATCTGTAAAAAATGCCCTGTGAAATCCTAGGCTGCAAAAAAGTGTCACACATGTGGTATCGCCGTACTCAGGAGAAGTTGGGGAATGTGTTTTGGGGTATCATTTTACATATACCCATGCTGGGTGAGAGAAATAGCTCGGCAAAAGACAACTTTTCCTATTTTTTTATACAAAGTTGGCATTTGACCAAGATATTTATCTCACCCAGCATGGGTATATGTAAAATGACACCCCAAAACACATTCCCCAACTTCTCCTGAGTACGGCAATACCACACATGTGACACTTTTTGCAGCCTAGATGTGCAAAGGTGCCCAAATTCCTTTTAGGGGGGCATTTTTAGACATTTGGATCCCAGACTTCTTCTCACGCTTTAGGGCCCCTAAAAAGCCAGGGCAGTATAAATACCCCACATGTGACCCCATTTTGGAAAGAAGACACCCCAAGGAATTCAATGAGGGGCATGGCGAGTTCATAGAATTTTTTTTTTTTGGGCACAAGTTAGCGGAAATAGATTTATTTTTCTCACAAAGTCTCACTTTCCGCTAACTTGGGACAAAAATTTTGATCTTTCATGGACTCAATATGCCCCTCAGCGAATACCTTGGGGTGTCTTCTTTCCAAAATTGGGTCATTTGTTGGGTGTTTGTACTGCCCTGGCATTTGAGGGTATCCGCAATCATTACATGTATGGGCAGTATTAGGAGTTTCTGCTATTCTCCTTATATTGAGCATACCGGTAATGAGATTATTTTTTTTTTCGTTCAGCCTCTGGGCTGAAAGAAAAAATGAACGGCACAGATTTCTTCATTCACATCGATCAATGTGGATGAAAAAATCTCTGCCCAAAAAAAAAAGGAGGGGAAAGGCGTCTGCCAGAACATAGGAGCTCCGCCCAACATCCATACCCACTTAGCTCGTATGCCCTGGCAAACACGATTTCTCCGTTCACATCAATCGATGTGGATGAATAAATCATTGCCGGGAGTTTATTTTTATTTTTTATATACAAAGTGTTTGCCAAAGCATATGAACACCGCCGCCTTCTCAGCTCATATGCCTCGGCAAACATATCTTTTACTGCAGAGGAGAAATCTCGTCTTGCAGCGCCGCATACACCGACTTTTGTGTAATCTGACAGCAGCGCAATGCTTCTGTCAGAATGCACATCAGTGCTGCAGCTAGTCGATCGGTTGGTCCACCTGGAAGGCAAAAAAAAAAAAAAAACAGGCCGCAACGCAATAAATATTATTAACTTTATAATAACATTTGAACAGAACATATAAACTTTATTTAACTTTTTGAACTGAATGTTAACTTTTTTGCCTACTGGTGATCTTTTTTTTTAATTTTTTTTATTACCTTTATAGGACAAACCTCTCCTTCCCCATGGGACAATGTGCAAAGAGCAAATAGCCCAAAGATGTGGCGAAGTGCATTATGCACTTTGTCCCAGGTGAAAGGAGAGGTTTGCAGCAGCTGTGTGTGAATGGGCCCTAATAGCCCTGTGTACTTGTCCTGTGAGATGTGATCCCTATGCTAAGTGTACCTCTGTGTGGTACTTCCGGAAACACTCCCCTAAGCATAGGGCAGGGTGGTCAGGGCAGTCAGGACAGAAATAGCGGGTGTCATGCCTTATTCCACTCCTGCTACAGACATGACATCTTTTTCGGGGTGACGGTTGGGTTGAGGTACCAGCAACGACATTGGGGAAATGTAGACAAAGCACAATGAAAGTCAGTCCTGTGTTCCAATAAAGGCAAATACTTGCGCTGCTGCAGGCTCCGGGATAGTGTAGTAGGTGTTCACACTCAATACAGGTAATAGAAAAGTTTGGAACTGCGCTGCTTTGGACTGGTGGATGGCATTGGGCTCCAGCCCTTTTCCTTATCACCCCAACAAGGTCCGGTCTTCCACAGACAGTAGCCTCTATGAGGTTCAAGAGAATAGGCACAATAGTGAAGCACCCTTTAGCAAATGATTTTAAAATGTTTTAATCTACTCACAAGAGCTGTTCAACAAAAAGCATATAACAATTCATTTAAGATCGTCTCGTTCCTGCCCGACCCGGGTTTCGCTGCCTCGCTTCTTCAGGGGCGAACTGCGCATGTGTGCAATAAGGCTCTTTAAATAGCCCAGCTTGTCTTATTACATCAATCAATGCTTATCCGGATCATATCCGGAAATTACACAACACGTTTTCGCATTAAACATCTTCAAAACCATTGTTCTTATCGAGACATTTACTATATTCAACAGCCTGATCGTAATCCATAACCACTTTTTTCTTATATCACAGCCTCACTTAATGATTACATTTTCCAAAACACACATTTTCCAATAAGCTACTATACATTGTTCTCTCATCTCATAGTCTTATTCATCAACTTCTAATCTCCCTTCTATCCGTCAATATTCATAATGCCGTCATTTAAGCTCCACCCTCTCCTAGGACGTCATTTGAGTCTACCCGATCCCGCCTCCCTCATTACCTCTATCCGATCTCGCCTCCCTCATTACCTCTGTCCACATCACACCGTGACGCCACCCAGATGGATACGAATAAGGTGAAACAAAATCTCAGTTATAAAGAAAGAAAAGCCCTCAAAGATCTTGAGAAAAATCCAGATTTAATAATTAAGCCGGCCGACAAAGGGGGGGGGGGGGGTGGGTTGTAATGAATAAAGAAAAATATGAAGCAGAAATGGCAAGACTGGTATCGGATGTAACAACTTATAGAAAACTGAAAAGTAACCCCACTCAAGAATACAGTCATGTGAAAAAATTAGGACACCCTTTGAAAGCATGTGGTTTTTTGTAACATTTTTTATAAAAGGTTATTTCATCTCCGTTTCAACAATACAGAGAGATTAAAGTAATCCAACTAAACAAAGAAAACTGAAGAAAAGTCTTTTCAAGATCTTCTGTAAATGTCATTCTACAAAAATGCCTATTCTAACTGAGGAAAAAGATAGGACACCCTTGCCCCTAATAGCGAGTGTTACCTCCTTTGGCTGAAATAACTGCAGTGAGACGGTTCTTGTAGCCATCTACCAGTCTTCGACATCGGTCTGAGGAAATTTTACCCCACTCCTCAATGCAGAACTTTTTCAGCTGTGAGATGTTTGAGGGGTTTCTTGCACGTACAGCCCTTTTCAAGTCACCCCACAGCATCTCAATGGGATTCAAATCTGGACTTTGACTTGGCCATTCCAGGACTCTCCATTTCTTCTTTTTCAGCCAATCTTTGGTTGATTTACTAGTATGTTTTGGGTCATTGTCATGTTGCATGGTCCAGTTCCGCTTCAGCTTTAATTTTCTAACTGATGGTCTCACATGTTCTTCAAGCACCTTCTGATACACAGTAGAATTCATAGTGGATTCTATGATGGTGAGCTGACCAGGTCCTGCTGCAGCAAAGCAGCCCCAAACCATGACACTTCCACCTCCATGCTTCACAGTTGGTATGAGGTTCTTTTCTTGGAATGCTGTGTTTGGTTTACGCCAAACATGTCCTCTGCTGTTGTGTCCAAAAAATTCAATTTTGGACTCATCTGTCCAAAGAACATTATTCCAGAAGTCCTGGTCTTTGTCAACTTTATCTCTGGCAAATGTCAGTCTGGCCTCGATGTTTCTCTTGGAAAGCAAAGGTTTCCTCCTTGCACACCTCCCATGCAAGTTAAACTTGTACAGTCTCTTTCTGATTGTAGAGGCATGTACTTCTACATCAACAGTAGCCAGAGCCTGCTGTAGTTCTCGAGATGACACTTTAGGGTTTTTGGAGACCTCTTTTAGCATCTTGCGGTCTGCTCTTGGGGTGAACTTGCTGGGGCGACCAGTCCTGGGCATGTTGGCAGTTGTTTTGAAAGCCCTCCACTTGTAGACTATCTTTCGGACAGTGGAATGGCTGATTTCAAAATCTTTTGAGATCTTTTTAAATCCCTTCCCAGACTCATAGGCTGCTACAATCTTTTTTCTGAAGTCCTCTGACAGCTCTTTTGCTCTCACCATGGTGCTCACTCTCACTTCAACAGTCAGGAGCACACCAAACTAAATGTCTGAGGTTTAAATAGGGCAAGCCTCATTCAACATGCAGAGTAACGATCTACTAATTATGTGCACCTGGTGTGATATACCTGTGTGAGATCTGAGCCAATTTAAGAGGGAATACATGTGAGGGTGTCCTATCTTTTTCCTCAGTTAGAATAGGCATTTTTGTAGAATGACATTTACAGAAGATCTTGAAAAGACTTTTCTTCAGTTTTCTTTGTTTAGTTGGATTACTTTAATCTCTCTGTATTGTTGAAACGGAGATGAAATAACCTTTTATTAAAAATGTTACAAAAAACCACATGCTTTCAAAGGGTGTCCTAATTTTTTCACATGACTGTATAATAAAAAAATCCTTGATGGAATTCTGAGAGAGGGTTTCAAAAAGGGGATATTAGATAAAAAAGAATATGAATACCTTACTGTTCCCTTTCCGGTAGTACCAGTGATATACCATCTGCCAAAGGTTCATAAAAACCTAACTGACCCCCCGGGAAGGCCGATAATTTCCGGCCTTAACTCATTAACATGCAGGGTTACCGAATATATTGATTTCCACCTACAGGGATATGTGATGGAGAATCCCTCGCACCTGAAAGATACCGGGGCTGTGTTGCAACTAATTAAAGACCTAAGTCCCCCTACCACTAATACTTGGATGGCCACAATTGATGTGGCATCTTTATATACTGTTATCCCAAAGGAATTAGGGATAGAAGCTGTGAGAAATAGGATCAAAAAAGATACAAAAATGGGAGAATTACAGGGAATGTTTATCCTGGAATGCCTCAGCTATTGCCTTGATCATAACTATTTTTGGTGTATTGATTCACACTATGTACAGTGTATCGGTACGGCGATGGGGGCGAAATTCGCCCCAAGTTTTGCCAACATTTTTATGGGGGCATGGGAAGAGACCACCATCCTTCCCACACTAGGAGCAGATACCCCAGGAGGTAAATTGACCTTCTGGAGGAGGTATATTGATGACTGTCTCCTGGTGTGGGAAGGAAAGAGAGAAGGTCTTGAGTCCTTCATCTGTCAGTTAAATAACAACGACTGGAATTTGAAATTTGTGGGGGAAGTCAGTAACAGTTCAATTAACTTCCTAGATTTATGTATACGGATAGAAGACGGCCAATTTCTAACCAGTTCATATTTTAAGGAGACAGATGTTAACTCCTATATAGATGTGACAAGCTGCCATTACGGGCCCTGGCTCAAGAACATCCCGAAGGGGCAATTCAAGAGGATGGCCTGTAATTGCACAAAAATGGAAGAATATAGAACACAGAGTGATATATTAAAAAGTAGATTCCTTGAAAGGGGCTATGATGAGGCGGACCTGGACGTATGCATAAATACTGTGGAAAAAGAAAAAAGGGAAGAAAATAAAAACACAAAAGGAATAGTGAAAAAAGAGAATAGGGACTATAAGTTTTCATTTGTGACAAAGTATTGCTCCATGTCTGATAATATCAAAAAAATGGTGAAAAAGAATTGGGGGACACTAAAGAACGATCCCGTCCTAGGAAAAATTATACCAGACAACCCCTCCTTTATTTTCAAAAAAGCGGCTAGTATCAAAACAAAGCTCATACATAGCGCCATACCTCCGGTAAATATTAAACCGATTAAAGAGGGAGGAAAATTTACCTGGTGTGGATTTTGCGCAGGATGCAAAAACCGGAATACAAAAGAACGCCAGAGGAATAGTAACAGCATAGTATCCAATAAGAATGGAATGGAATTCCGCATAAGAGGGAATTGTTCATGCGAAAATGAGAACATCATATACGTACTGGAGTGCCCTTGTGGGCTCCAGTACGTGGGCAGGACGATAAGGAAACTTAAGGTTAGAATACAGGAACACCTACGAAACATCAAAAAAGGTCTAATTACCCATAGCGTATCAGCCCATTTCAAACTTGTGCATGAGAAAAATCCACGGGGTTTAAAATTCGCCGGAGTTGAGATAGTTAAGCCACATTGGCGAGGGGGGGATTCACTGGCACAAATAAATAAAAAAGAGGTGGAGTGGATTTATCAGCTAGGGACCTTACAGCCAGGTGGGCTAAACATTGAATTTGATCTGAAACCGTGTATATTGTAAAATAACTCGACCTGGGTACGTTATTTGATTCTTCCCCACTTCGCCTCTTGAGGACCTTCGAGTGACGTCGAGGGGCTGGTTCGCCCTGATAGGGTGGCGTCACGGTGTGATGTGGACAGAGGTAATGAGGGAGGCGGGATCGGATAGAGGTAATGAGGGAGGCGGGATCGGGTAGACTCAAATGACGTCCTAGGAGAGGATGGAGCTTAAATGACGGCATTATGAATATTGACGGATAGAAGGGAGATTAGAAGTTGATGAATAAGACTATGAGATGAGAGAACAATGTATAGTAGCTTATTGGAAAATGTGTGTTTTGGAAAATGTAATCATTAAGTGAGGCTGTGATATAAGAAAAAAGTGGTTATGGATTACGATCAGGCTGTTGAATATAGTAAATGTCTCGATAAGAACAAAGGTTTTGAAGATGTTTAATGCGAAAACGTGTTGTGTAATTTCCGGATATGATCCGAATAAGCATTGATTGATGTAATAAGACAAGCTGGGCTATTTAAAGAGCCTTATTGCACACATGCGCAGTTCGCCCCTGAAGAAGCGAGGCAGCGAAACCCGGGTCGGGCAGGAACGAGACGATCTTAAATGAATTGTTATATGCTTTTTGTTGAACAACTCTTGTGAGTAGATTAAAACATTTTAAAATCATTTGCTAAAGGGTGCTTCACTATTGTGCCTATTCTCTTGAACCTCATAGAGGCTACTGTCTGTGGAAGACCGGACCTTGTTGGGGTGATAAGGAAAAGGGCTGGAGCCCAATGCCATCCACCAGTGATCGGGGAATTTAGTCCAAAGCAGCGCGGTTCCAAACTTTTCTATTGGGGAAATGTAGCTCGTGTAGACGGCTAACTACACTGGTGGATGGGGCCATGGAACCTCCTGGATACAGGAGGTTCTCGATGATTTCTTCCTGAAATTTAAGGAAGGATCCTGTTCTCCCAGCCTTACTGTAAAGAACAAAACTATTATATACAGCCAATTGAATCAAATATACAAACACCTTCTTATACCAGCGTCTGGTGCGTCGGGAAACGCCCCTCCCATGTGAAGGTTATAGTCGTGGACTGAGAGGGGCTTTTCAATGACACTGGTTGCCCGTTCTATTTGTATTGTCACGTCTGCATGAATGGAGGAGAGCATGTAAATATCACGCTTGTCTCTTCATTTCACCGCGAGCAGTTCTTGGTTACACAAAGCAGCCCTCTCCCCCCTTGCAAGACGAGTGGTAACGAGCTGTTGGGGGAAGCCCACGCGACTAGTTCGCGCGGTGCCACAGCAGCCAATCTGTTCTAGGAACAAATGCCTGAAGAGGGCCACACTTGTTTAGAAATTGTCCACATAAAGATGGTACCCCTTGCCAAATAAGGGTGACACCAAGTCCCAGACTGTCTTCCCACTGCTCCCCAGATAGTCAGGGCAACCGACCGGCTCCAGGGTCTGATCTTTACCCTCATAGATCCAAAATTTGTGGGTATAGCCTGTGGCCCTTTCACAGAGCTTATACAATTTGACCCCATACCAGGCGCGCTTGCTTCGGATGTATTGTTTGAAGCCAAGGCGCCCGGTAAAATGTATTAGGGACTCGTCTACACAGATGTTTTGCTCAGGGGTATACAAATCTGCAAATCTCTGGTTGAAGTGGTCTATGAGGGGCTGAATTTTGTGGAGCCGGTCAAAAGCTGGGTGGCCTCTGGGACGGGAGGTGGTGTTGTCGCTAAAGTGCAGGAAACGCAGGATGGTCTCAAATCGTGTCTCCTGGACATAGCAGCAGAGAACATGGGCATCTGATGAATTGGGTTCGTGGACCAATATGACCGCAATTCATGCTTTTTGGTTAGGCCTATGTTGAGGAGAAGGCCCAGAAAAATGTTAATTTCGGAAACATGGACTGGTTTCCACCGGAAAGGCTGGGCATAAAAGCTTCCTGGGTTGGCGGATATAAATTGAGTGGCATACCGATTTGTTTCTGCCACAACTAAGTCCAAGAGCTCCACAGTCAAGAACAGCTCAAAAAATCCCAGGGCCGAAACCGATCTGAGCTGTCTCCACCTGAACTCCAGACTGAGCGGTGAAAGGGGGAACTACAGGTGCGGCTGAAGTTGGGGACTGCCAATCAGGATTTGCCAGCACCTCAGGGATTCTAGGGGCTCTACGGGCCTGTCTGTGCGGTGGCTGCGACGGGATAACTATTACACGTGCCACCGTACCAGCTTCAACTGCCCTTCTGGTGCTCGCCACTTCACCATGTTGTACGGCAGTGCTGGTACTAGGTCCAGGATGGGCTGCGCTGCTGGTGTATGCCTCACCACGTAATCCGACAGCTCCAGCCCCACTCTGCTGCCCTTGAAGCGGATCCTGCGCAACCTGTGGTCTAGCGTCACGGGGACGGGTACGCCTGGTGCTATCAGGGACCTTAACCTCCTCGTCCGAACTTTGGGTCAGACTGCCACTGCTTTCTACAGGTTCATATTCTGACCCACTAAATTCATAAGATGAGGGTTCCCATTCCTCATCCGACTGGGTCAGAAGCCTGTAGGCCTCGTCAGAAGAATATCCCCTGTTTGACATTTGGACTATAAATTTAGGGGTATTCCCTGAGACTACCCAAGAAAAAAGCAAGCCTGTCTTACAAATGGGAGGCTAGCGAAGTACCGGAGGCCGCTGCGATTGATAAAAAATATCAAAACTGATTTTTTTATCGCCGCAGCGCTTGTAAAGTGATTGTGCAGTGATCAAAAAAAATAATAATTTTGTCACTGCGGCGGGGCGGGCGTGGGTGATTGGGCAAACACTGCGTTTTGGGTGGAGGGCGATCTAAGGTGACACTAATACTATTATAGATCTGACTGTGATCAGTTTTGATCACTTACAGATACTATAAAAGTACAAAAGCTTATTAGCGATACGCTAATCAGCGAATAAGTGACTGCGGTGGGATGGGGCGCTAAACGATCGCTAAACTACCTAACCAAGGGGCCTAAACTATCCTAAAACCTAACAGTCAATACCAGTGAAAAAAAAAAGTGACAGTTTACACTGATCACTTTTTTCCCTTTCACTAGGTGATTGACAGGGGCAAGAAGGGGTGATCAAGGGGTTAATTGGGGTGCTGGGGGGTGATCTGGGGCTAAGGTGTAGTGTTTGGTGCTACTCACTGTGATGCCTGCTCCTCTGCTGAGACCAACCGACGAAAAGGACCAGCAGAGGAGCAGGGAAGCCATTTAACACCTTATATTTATAAATATAAGGTGTTAGATGGCTTCTGAATGGTGATTTTGAAAATTGCCAGCCTGCCAGCAACGATCATTGGCTGGCAGGCTGGTGACAAAATGGTTCTTCAACTTTTGCCGGCCCTCGATGCGCATGCGCGGGCCGGCTCAGACCGAAATCTCGCGTCTCACTAGATGACGCACGGATGCGTCCAAGAGGAATGAATTGACCGCCTCCAGGACGCATCCGTGCGTTAGGCGTTCCGGAGGAGGTTAAGAAGCCCGATCCAGTACTAAAACCATGTAAGTCAATGGGCCCGGATCTGTTTGGAGCCGGGTTTTTTTTCTTTGCCCTTTTTTAGCCCCTTTCCCTTTTTTTCCATTTATTTGATTTCTTAATATCATTTTTTTTTTAGCCATGTCAAATACATTAAACATCTAATTACTCAATATATACCCTCTCTCTTGGCTGCTGCTATATAAGACCGTTTCAAGAAAAAACATAACCCGATATTTCCCCTGGTGGAGCGAGGTAAAAAAATAAAAAATAAAAAGAAGAACCCCTGCAAACATCTACCATAAGGACCATATTTTGGACCAAACTTCTAGCTTATTGTCTGAAGAATATCTTATCTTTTCATATACATTCACTTTGTTAACCAAACTAAGCCACTTGTTAATATCAGGAGCAGCTCTAGCCATCCACCCACATGCTATAATCACTCTAGCCAACATAAACACAATAGAAATACCGTAAGTTTAAACTTCTGAGCTGAACCTTGATCTTTCTCTATATCCCCTAATATAGCAACTGGGACAGTAAAAGGCGGCTGTACCCCAACCTTGATTTTGACAAATTCATTTACACCCTGCCAAAATACCTGAACCTATCTACAGTACCAGAAAATATGCATCAAGTCGGCAAACTCGTGGTCCCCCGTAGGGCAAACCGTGTTGGGCCCCCCATGCATCCTTGCTATTCGAGCAGGGGATAAATATAACCAATGTACAAAATAAAACTGTATTGCAGTATAATTAGTATTCACTAATCATCTACTCATATTACTGTAAATCCTGGCCCAATCTGTCTGTACTAATTTGGGAGCCTCACATCTCCATCTCCCCCAACTAGGAAATAACTCCCTACTTGCCAAGCCATGGATCAATCCCCTATATATATGTGACAATTGAATCTTCCCCTCCTGTGCCTTAGTCAGAATTTATATTAATCTTTTATATTCTACTGTAAATAGTGAAGACTGACCTGTAAAAGTGTAAGCAGAGTATAGTTGTCTATATCTAAACCCATTCATCTTGTGGGAAATCTCATCTAGTGTAAGAATAACCCCATCCCAAAAAAGTTGAGAAATATAATTAATACCCAAGTTTATCCAAAACTTATCTTGTGACATAGCCAAAAATGTACCCAAATAAACGTTTCCCCAAAGTGGCGTGAAGTCTAGTGCAGCAGTAATCTCTAATAACTTTCTCATGTAATCCCATACTTTAGTATTAAGATTCAACATGGTACAGCATGTACAGTGGTGGCCAAAAGTTTTGAGAATTACATAAATATAGAAAATTGGAAAAGTTGCTGCTTAAGTTTTTATAATAGCAATTTGCATATACTCCAGAATGTTATGAAGAGTGATCAGATGAATTGCCTAGTCCTTCTTTGCCATAAAAATTAACTTAATCCCCAAAAAAACTTTCCACTGCATTTCATTGCTGTCATTAATGGACCTGCTGAGATTATTTCAGTAATCGTCTTGTTAACTCAGGTGAGAATGTTGACGAGCACAAGGCTGAAGATCATTATGTCAGGCTGATTGGGTTAAAATGGCAGACTTGACCTGTTAAAAGGAGGGTGATGCTTGAAATCATTGTTCTTCCATTGTTAATCATGGTGACCTGCAAAGAAACGCGTGCAGCCATCATTGCGTTGCATAAAAATGGCTTCACAGGCACGAATATTGTGGCTACTAAGATTGCACCTCAATCAACAATTTATAGGATCATCAAGAACTTCAAGGAAAGAGATTCAATTCTTGTTAAGAAGGCTTCAGGGCGTCCAAGAAAGTCCAGCAAGCGCCAAAATCGTCTCCTAAAGAGGATTCAGCTGTGGGATCAGAGTGCCACTAGTGGAGAGCTTGCTCAGGAATGGCAGCAGGCAGGTGTGAGCGCATCTGCACGCACAGTGAGGCGAAGACTTTTGGAAGATGGCCTGGTGTCAAGAAGGGCAGCAAAGAAGCCACTTCTCTCCAAAAAAAACCCATCAGGGACAGATTGATCTTCTGCAGAAAATATGGTGAATGGACTGCTGAGGACTGGGGCAAAGTCATATTCTCTGATGAAGCCTCTTTCCGATTGTTTGGGGCATCAGGAAAAAGGCTTGTCCAGAGAGGAAAAGGTGAGAGCTGGGGTTACTTCTCATCCAAGGGAGTGGGCTCACTCACAATTTTGCCCCAAAACACAGCCATAAATAAAGAATGGTACCAAAACACCCTCCAACAGCAACTTCTTCCAACAATCCAACAACAGTTTGGTGAAGAATAGAGTTGAGCGGACACCTGGATGTTCGGGTTCGAGAAGTTCAGCAGAATTTCCCGGAAATGTTCGGGTTCGGGATCCGAACAAGACCCGAACTTCGTCCCGAACCCGAACCCATTAAAGTCAATGGGGACGCAAACTTTTCGGCACTAAAAAGCCCAAGAAAGAGCTAGAAGGCTGCAAAAGGCAGCAACATGTAGGTAAATCCCCTGAAAACAAATGTGGATAGGGAAATGAATAAAAATAAAATAAATAAAAATTAACCAATATCAATTGGAGAGAGGTCCCATAGCAGAGAATCTGGCTTCATGTCACCCACCACTGTAATAGTCCTTTGTCATATATTTAGGCCCAGGCACCCAGCCAGAGGAGAGAGGTCCCGTAACAGAGAATCTGGCTTCATAGTCAGCAGGGAATCAGTCTGCATGTCATAGCAGAGAATCAGGCTTCACGTCACCCAACATTGGAACAGTTCATTGGTATATATTTAGGCCCAGGCACCCAGCCAGAGGAGAGAGGTCCCGTAACAGACAATCTGGCTTCATGTCAGCAGGGAATCAGTCTGCATGTCATAGCAGAGAATCAGGCTTCACGTCACCCAACATTGGAACAGTTCATTGGCATATATTTAGGCCCAGGCACCCAGCCAGAGGAGAGAGGTCCCGTAAAAGAGAATCTGGCTTCATGTCAGCAGGGAATCAGTCTGCATGTCATAGCAGAGAATCAGGCTTCACGTCACCCAACATTGGAACAGTCCATTGTCATATATTTAGGCCCAGGCACCCAGGCAGAGGAGAGAGGTCCCGTAACAGAGAATCTAGCTTCATGTCAGCAGAGAATCAGTCTGCATGTCATAGCAGAGAATCAGGCTTCACGTCACCCACCACTGGAACAGTGCATTGTCATATATTTAGGCCCAGGCACCAAGCCAGAGGAGAGAGGTCCCGTAACAGAGAATCTGGCTTCATGTCAGCAGAGAATCAGTCTGCATGTCATAGCAGAGAATCAGGCTTCACGTCAGCCACCACTGTAACAGTCCATTGTCATATATTTAGGCCCAGGCACCCAGGCAGAGGAGAGAGGTCCCGTAACAGAGAATCTGGCTTCATGTCAGCAGAGAATCAGTCTGCATGTCATAGAAGAGAATCAGGCTTCACGTCAGCCACCACTGCAACAGTCCATTGGCATATATTTAGGCCCAGGCACCCAGCCAGAGGAGAGAGGTCCCGTAACAGAGAATCTGGCTTCATGTCAGCAGAGAATCAGTCTGCATGTCATAGCAGAGAATCAGGCTTCACGTCACCCACCACTGTAACAGTCCATTGTCATATATTTAGGCCCAGGCACCCAGCCAGAGGAGAGAGGTCCCGTAACAGAGAATCTGGCTTCATGTCAGCAGAGAATCAGTGTGCATGTCATAGCAGAGAATCAGGCTTCACGTCAGCCACCACTGTAACAGTCCATTGTCATATATTTAGGCCTAGGCACCCAGCCAGAGGAGAGAGGTCCCGTAACAGAGAAGGCGGAGTCTCTTGGCGGTGGGTGTTCTGCTTTTGCCCACTGCTCCCTCTTTTGCTACGCTGTTGGCTCTGTCTCACCACTGCCTCTTCCTCCGAGGCACGACCTTCATTCCATGTGGGGTATAGGACCTCATCGTCCCCTGCATCGTCTTCCACCCAGTCTTGATCCCTGACCTCCTGTTCAGTCTGCACACTGCAGAAAGACGCAGCAGTTGGCACCTGTGTTTCGTCATCATCAGAGACATGCTGAGGTGGTATTCCCATGTCCCCGTCATCAGGAAACATAAGTGGTTGTGCGTCAGTGCATTCTATGTCTTCCACCGCTCGGGAAGGGCTGGGTGGATGCCCTTGGGAAACCCTGCCAGCGGAGTCTTCAAACAGCATAAGAGACTGCTGCATAACTTGAGGCTCAGACAGTTTCCCTGGTATGCATGGGGGTGATGTAACAGACTGATGGGCTTGGTTTTCAGGCGCCATCTGTGCGCTTTCTGCAGAAGACTGGGTGGGAGATAATGTGAACGTGCTGGATCCACTGTAGGCCACCCAATTGACTAATGCCTGTACCTGCTCAGGCCTTACCATCCTTAGAACGGCATTGGGCCCCACCAAATATCGCTGTAAATTATGGCGGCTACTGGGACCTGAGGTAGTTGGTACACTAGGACGTGTGGCTGTGGCAGAACGGCCACGTCCTCTCCCAGCACCAGAGGGTCCACTAACACCACCACGACCATGTCCGTGTCCTTTACTAGATGTTTTCCTCATTGTTATCGTTCACCACAACAACAAAAATATTATTTGACCCAATCTATTAAATTCAAATTCAGGCCTTTATTTAAAGACAACTAACACTATCTGGCTATCTATTTAGGTACCGTATTACACTAATACAGTCACAGCAGTAACCACAGATTTAGCTGACAATAAATTTGAGGCCTATTATTTAGGCGCTGGGTGACAGGTATACGTTTACAGACAGAATTAGACTGGGATATGCACAGTAGCGTGTGTGTGAAGTTATTGAGAATGACCCTATCTGCACCTTGAATCTGATATACCCTTTTAGGGATAAATTTAAAGTAGGCCTGATACAGCAGAAACCACTAAATTAGGAAATTCCTAAATTGGGAATTGTGTTTCAACCCAGAACAAAAACTGTGCTTTGACGGACACTAAATAACTTGACCAGCCACAGCAGTAACAACATATTTAGCTGGATATAAATTTGAGGCCTAGTATTTAGGCGCTGGGTGACAGGTATAGGTTTACTGACAGAATTAGACTTGGAAATACACAGTAGCGTGTGTGTGAAGTTATTCAGAATGACCCTTTGTGCACCTTGAATCTTATATACCCTTTTAGGGATAGATTTAAAATAGCTGTGATACAGCAGAAACCACTAAATTAGGAAATTGCTAAATTGGGAATTGTATTTCAACCCAGAACAAAAACTGTGCTTTGACGGACACTAAACAACTTGACCAGCCACAGCAGTAACGACAGATTTAGCTGGATATAAATTTGAGGCCTAGTATTTAGGCGCTTTGTGACAGGTATACGTTTACAGACAGAATTAGACTGGGATATGCACAGTAGCGTGTGTGTGAAGTTATTGAGAATGAACCTATCTGCACCTTGAATCTGATATACCCTTTTAGGGATAAATTTAAAGTAGGCCTGATACAGCAGAAACCACTAAATTAGGAAATTCCTAAATTGGGAATTGTATTTCAACCCAGAACAAAAACTGTGCTTTGACGGACACTAAATAACTTGACCAGCCACAGCAGTAACGACAGATTTAGCTGGATATATATTTGAGGCCTAGTATTTAGGTGCTGGGTGACAGGTATAGGTTTACTGACAGAATTAGATATGGAAATGCACAGTAGCGTGTGTGTAAAGTTATTGAGAATGACCCTATCTGCACTCTGAATCTAATATACCCTTTTAGGGATAAATTTAAAGTAGGCCTGATACAGCAGAAACCACTAACTTAGGAAATTGCTAAATTGGGAATTGTATTTTAACCCAGAACAAAAAATGTGCTTTGACGGACACTAAAGAACTTGACCAGCCATAGCAGTAACGACAGATTAAGCTGGATATAAATTTGAGGCCTAGTATTTAGGCGCTGGGTGACAGGTATAGGTTTACTGACAGAATTAGACTTGGAAATGCACTGTAGTGTGTGTGTGAAGTTATTCAGAATGACCCAATGTGCACCTTGAATCTGATATACCCTTTTAGGGATAGATTTAAAATAGCTCTGATACAGCAGAAACCACTAAATTAGGAAATTGCTAAATTGGGAATTGTATTTCAACCCAGAACAAAAACTGTGCTTTGACGGACATTAAATAACTTGACCAGCCACAGCAGTAATGACAGATTTAGCTGGATATAAATTTGAGGCCTAGTATTTAGGCGCTGGGTGACAGGTATAGGTTTACTGACAGAATTAGACTTGGAAATGCACAGTAGCGTGTGTGTGAAGTTATTTAGAATGACCCTATGTGCACCTTGAATCTGATATACCCTTTTAGGGATAGATTTAAAATAGCTCTGATACAGCAGAAACCACTAAATTAGGAAATTGCTAAATTGGGAATTGTATTTCAACCCAGAACAAAAACTGTGCTTTGACGGACACTAAATAACTTGACCAGCCACAGCAGTAACGACAGATTTAGCTGGATATAAATTTGAGGCCTATTATTTAGGCGCTGGGTGACAGGTATACGTTTACTGACAGAATTAGACTGGGATATGGCCAAAAAATAACCACACTATTGATGGTTAAATGCACTTGGTGTGACAGCTTGACCAACCACACTATTGAGGGTTAAATGCACTTGGTGACAGGCTCAGCTTGCCCCTGATGTAGTATATGGCCAAAAAATAACCAGACTATTGATGGTTAAATGCACTTGGTGTGACAGCTTGACCCTGATGTAGGATTTAGCCAAAAAACAACCACACCATTGAGGGTTTAATGCACTTGGTGACAGCTTGCCCCTGATGTAGTATATGGCCAAAAAATAACCACACTATTGCTGGTTAAATGCACTTGGTGTGACAGCTTGACCCTGATGTAGGATTTAGCCAAAAAACAACCACACCATTGAGGGTTAAATGCACTTGGTGGCTGCCGATCACCCCAGAAAAAAGTGACTGAAAAACGCTCTGGGCAGCCTAAAAACAGTGAGCAATTCAATAGCAGCAGTTCAATCATCCACAGCTGCAGATCGATCTCTGAATGAAGTCTTTTGGAGGAGTTAATCACTGCCTAATCTCACCCTAACGTCGCAGCTGCAACCTCTCCCTATGCTGATCAGAGCAGAGTGACGGGCGGCGCTATGTGACTCCAGCTTAAATAGAGGCTGTGTCACATGGTGCTCTGGCCAATCACAGCCATGCCAATAGTAGGCATGGCTGTGACGGCCTCTTGGGGCAAGTAGTATGACGCTTGTTGATTGGCTGCTTTGCAGCCTTTCAAAAAGCGCCAAGAAAGCGACGAACACCGAACCCGAACCCGGACTTTTACGAAAATGTCCGGGTTCGGGTCCGTGTCACGGACACTCCAAAATTCGGTACGAACCCGAACTATACAGTTCGGGTTCGCTCATCCCTAGTGAAGAACAATGCATTTTCCAGCATGATGGAGCACCGTGCCATATGGCAAAAGTGATAACTAAGTGACTCCCCAGATCTTAATCCCATTGAGAACTTGTGGTCAATCCTCAAGAGGCGGGTGGACAAACAAGAAGTGATTATGAAAGAATGGGTTGCTATCAGTAAGGAATTGGCCCAGAAGTTGATTGAGAGCATGCCCAGTCGAATTGCAGAGGTCCTGAAAAAGAAGGGCCAACACTGCAAATACTGACTCTGCATAAATGTCATGTAATTGTCGATAAAAGACTTTGAAACGTATGAAGTGCGTGTAATTATATTTCACTACATCACAGAAACAACTGAAACAAAGATCTAAAAGCAGTTTAGCAGCAAACTTTCTGAAAACTAATATTTGTGTCATTCTCAAAACTTTTGGCCACGACTGTAGGTCCTTTCCTTTGCTTCAATTGTCCAGATTTCAGAAACACAAATATATTTTTATATCCTGAGTTACAGACCAAATTCTGCCATTCCATTATCTCTTGTAACTGAGCTGCCAGATAGTACCCTCTAAAAAATTGTACAGCCAGACCTCCTGAACAAACAACATAATGCAGATATTTTATTTTCATCCCAACACATTTTCTCCCCCAGATCAGCTCGTTTAATAGCTTATCAATAATTGAAAACGTGCTGTTATCAATCCAGACTGGAGCAGCCATAAATTGGTACAAAAATTGAGGAAGGACAATCATTTTGATAAGAGATGTTCTATCAACCATTGATAGTTGCAATTTAGACCAAATTGCTATCTTGTCTTTGCTTTTTTTAAATTAACAGGTTGATAAGAGGGACAAAATCATCTATAGAAGAAGAAACTCTTAAACCCAGGTACTCAAATGATTCCTGTGGCCCCAATATCCTCACTCCCCCTGTATTTTACAGTACCATTTCATCCAGAGCTAACATGATGGTCTTTTTCCAGTTAATCTTCAACCCTGACATACCCCCGAACTCCTCCACATCATGAATAATATTCAGTAAGGTGCTCGGGGTGTCACCCAAACAGAATAGAATATCGTAAGCATATAAAGACTCTCTTCCTACACTCCCATATTCTCCAAAACCTCTTATTAAGTAATCTTGCCTAATCCTTAAGGCCAGGGGTTCTAAAAAGGTCAAATAACAGAGGAGAAAGTGGGCATCCCTGATGTATACTTCTCGATAGGACTGCTGGCAACCAGGGTAAAAGGGGGGGGGGGGTACCACCTTTAACTCACCCTTGGCCCCTTACCCAACCTTGATCCATAACAAAAACATCGACAACTGTGTCACTTTATTGCTGGGTGATGATCGGCCACAGCTTCTTTAAAAAGGCGTCAAACTTTAATAAACCATAATATTAGAGCTGAATGCCAAACGCTGGACTCCCAGCGGGATAGTTAAATTGTAATCATCGGAGTGGTATGCCAACTGCTGGATTCCACTGGGCAAGTACGCCATCTGCCACCACCATATCTCCGCTGTACTCAAATGCCGCCACGGAGGAGACCTGTTCTCCCAATGGGGCTCCAACCACCACCCAGCAGAACCTGGTCTGTTTAATCCCTTCTTACAGGTCAGAAAAAGAAATTGTCCCGACTAACATCCAAGAGGAAGACGCTATCAGGTCTCATTAAAAACCGGTTACCCCAAAAGTTTGTGAAGGGATTTGAGCTCACAGCTTCTGCATGACAGCCCAAGACTTTAACCACTACACTATAAAGCTGCATCTTCGAGATGATGGAGACGAACTACCGCTCCTTGATCTTTACTTTTTAATTATATTTATAACGCCTTCGCATATATGGCCCAGGACAACCCACCCGGGGAATAACCACCAACCACCCTACTATCACCTCCCTGAAAAGGGGAGGACAATGTTAGGACGCATGAGGTCCTGAGCTCAGTAACAGACAAAGGTCATTTTCAAAGCACAAGTCACCAGCATCACCGCGCCCCTGGAGTGCAACTCTATACCACCACCTCTGGAAGAGTTTACCAACCACCTGAACCCCTGGATCCCATTCCAAAAGATTTCCACCTTTCGAAAACCAAGGAGCGCCCACCGGGCCTGCGTTCCTCTCTCCGCACCGCTTGCGAATTTGAGTTTTAATTTCATTTGTATTGCAATTGACAAAGTTTGCATGTTATCAAATAAACTGCGAACTTTGTATTGCAATTTAGATAAGTCTGTATAGTGAATTCCTTATTGTTAACAGCAGATCAAAAATTCTTAGTGTGTCTGGTGTGATCGCAACAAATACATTTAGTATGGCCACATTTGTAACTGCCCTTATTATTGAGCCAGGTTGGGGCCCTTCTCGCTACACATTTCACTCCCTCCGCGACAATATCCATCCCCTGATTATCGAATGAGAATAGAGGAAGATATTTCTTGATGATTTTACATATACAATCATATTCCAAGCTGTATTGTGTCATAAAGGGGGTGAAACTCCGTTTGCATTTGGATATGGCATCCATCCGGGACAGTGTTTTTTCTTCTGGGAAAACCAGGGAAACCCTATCCATGGCTGAAACTTTAGTGACAGAGGAGGCAATACATTTATAAGAGTAGGCCCTGTAATATTTTTCGCTTCTTGTGCAAACAAATGAGTGTTTAAACTGTTGCGGCGGGCTCAAATTAATTCACCCTTGGGAATGTTTCATATTGTTGAGGTGGGTAACACAAAGAGGCATGCAAGAGCGTGTTACCTGCTAGTTCCTTTCTATATGTGGTGGTGATGACTTGGGAAGTGGTGCAGTCTCCCTCCAAACACAAATCTAGAAAACATATACGTAAGCTATGATGTTGGAGACTAAAGGAAATAGACTGCACACATGAATTGATGTAGTCAAGGAACAGTGGTATGGCCGCCATATCACCAGACCATACAATCAACAGGTAATCGATGTAGCGACTATACCACTGCACCAGACTACCAAAAGGTTGGGTGTCGATGAGGAGAAAACACCCCTCCCACTATGCCAAAAAAATATTGCCCATGGAGGGAGAGAATTTGGCCCCCATCAATACCCCCGAAATCTGTAAATAAAAAACAGAATCGTATAGTAAAAAAGTGAAAGGCTGGCACTCAAATATGTGATTCAATTGAAAAGTGGCAATTTATTTAAACACTTAATTAAAACCAGCATATCATCCACAGTAAAAGAACATAATAAAATGCAATCACTTGTAATTAAAAAATAAAAAATAAAATATAAAGAAACCGCAGGGTAAGTGCACACTGTCGGTACTCTCTCTTGCAATCAATGCAGCATTGGAGATGTCCCTTAGAAGACTCAAGATAGATATATCTCCCTGTTGAGTCTGCAGAGAAGATATTTGGAACAATCACTCTATAGTATATAGCTGTGTCCTCTTTGAAATAATTCCCCAATTTGGGACAGATGGTGTTCCGGAATCGGCACTATGGCCGGATGGTAATATAGTTTCAAGGAGAAGGTATGTAATTTCAGCTGATATTAGTACAAAGGGATGGTGGTGTAAGGCTGCAGGTGGGGAGTAAGGCAGAACCATTTCTCTTACCCTTCTGATTCGGGGCCGGTGACTGGAGAATTCCTCTCTCTCGCCACTACTCACCACACTGCACCACCTTCTTCTCTCGCTGTTTGGCGTCCTCGTTCGAGACTTCCGTACCACGTGATGGTTGTCTCGCAGGATTTGCCTGTCAGTTTGTTCGGTCCTGTTTCTCCTTGGAGTGATTTCGAATCGGAATTAAATGGAGTGCTCCAACATTCTTAGTGACTCCGAATCCTTCTTTGTGGGGGTGAACTACGCCAGACGCGTTTCGGTGACGTCTCTCCCCTTCCTCAGTGGCTCTCCCCCCATTGTGGTGTCACTTCCTTTTATAGTCCACTCAGTATAGTCAAAAACCCGGATCAGGATCAGATTTTGACTGCTTGCGGCATCAATGCGTTTTCATGCGATTTTTCTGATACATATGCGTTTTATCTATATTATCTCCTTCTTGTTGCGATAAGACTATGTAATAAAGGAAATACTCCTGCGGCATTGCTTTTACAAAAAACATCATAAAAACATATGAAGCAATAAAAATATATATATCTATATATATTGCCAACTTAACTTCAATTCTCAATGAATAATCCTGCGATCCTATACATACATATAGTGTTGCCACAAGATAAATATGATAAAATTGATATATAAAAAGACATCTGAGGAGAATAATAAGACAATGCTTAAAAAAATAACTGTATCCTTTGTAAATGGTCATCAATGATGATATAACCTCATATAAGGGGGGGACACAGTTCCTGGATTGTTCAACAAATATAATATTTGGTTATCCTGTAGTCCATTATAGATTCTTCAACGGTTTCTTTTGTCATTTGTTGATGTAATAATGGGTATGTGAGCCTCTCTCCAAGGGGGGGTCACAGCGCCGATAGACGGCCAGACATGTGATCCCCCATTGGATGAGAGGCACACAACCTAGGATCTAAAGGAAACCAAAAATTTCAAGTTCGGTGTTTAGGCCTGCTGGGATCAAACTACCAAAATCATATATACGTCGGGATTCCGCCCGGGACATTCTCTCCACATGTTTCCCCCCTCCACAATGTGTATCTATTTTCTCCAAGGCCATAAATGTCAGTCCCCTAGGGTCTTGGTTATGGGCTTCTTTAAAGTGCTTTGAAAGTGAGTGTTTCAGATATCCATTTCTAATATTAGACACATGTTCAGATATCCTTACTTTCAAAGTCCTCTTGGTTCTTCCAATATATTGCCTTGAACAAGGGCACTGGACAAGATATATCATGCTGGTTGAATTGCAGGTCAGAAAGTGTTTAATCTCCCATGAGGAACTGTTTTGGGTCGAATCTATCTTTTTGATATTTTTTGGGGCTTTCGTCACTTTACAGCCGGCACATTGGCTGCATCTGTAAAAGCCCTTCAGGCTCATCCAATTCCCAGTTTTTGGGGATTTTTTTAATTTATTTTTGACCGACAGTGCTATTTTTATTCCCAGATTTGGTGCCCTTATGAAGGTAATCTGGGGCCTCACTGGAATAAGCGTGCCCAAAATTGTATCTTGCAGTAAGTGGTGCCAATGTCTTTTGACTATCTCTTTGATTCCCCTATATTGTGCAGTATATGGAAGTATTATCCAAAATTTAGATTCTTGTGGTGTTTCATGAGGGGGTTTGTCTGTTAGTAGAGAACTTCTAGGTATTTTCCTCACATTTTCCAATGCATCTTCTAGTATCACACTTTGATACTGCTTGGCAATGAAGTTATTCCTCATGGTTAATGCCTCTATTTCAACTTGGGAATCTTTGGTACAGTTCCGTTTTAATCGCCGGAACTGTCTGAATGGAACATTAGTAACCAATTAGGTAGATGACAACTGGAATGTAAGATAAAAGTGTTTCTAGCTGAGGGTTTTTGGTATGTCTTACATATATATTTGTTGTCCCTCTTAGTTAATGACAGATCCAGGAACTCGGTTCCCTCTAACCCAATTTTAGCAGTAAACACTAGATTCAAATCATTATCATTCAGTGTGGATATAAACGAGCGTAAAACGTCTTCCTTTCCTTTCCAAATTAAGATCACATCGTCTATATATCGCTGCCAGAGCACCAGGTCACCCCCGCGATATGGGTCAATCGCATCCTGCTACCAGCGAGACAAACATCACATGGTATGAAAGTCTCGAACGAGGACGCCAAACAGCGAGAGAAGAAGGTGGCGCAGTGTGGTGAGTAGTGGCGAGAGAGAGGAATTCTCCAGTCACCGGCCCCGAATCAGAAGGGTAAGAGAAACGGTTCTGCCTTACTCCCCACCTGGAGCCTTACACCAACATCCCTTTGTACTAATATCAGCTGAAATTACATACCTTCTCCTTGAAACTATATTACCATCCGGCCATAGTGCCGATTCCGGAACACCATCTGTCCCAAATTGGGGAATTATTTCAAAGAGGACACAGCTATATACTATAGAGTGATTGTTCCAAAGATCTTCTCTGCAGACTACACAGGGAGATATATCTATCTTGAGTCTTCTAAGGGACATCTCCAATGCTGCATTAATTGCAAGAGAGAGTACCGACAGTGTGCACTTACCCTGCGGTTTCTTTATATTTTATTTTTTAATTACAAGTTCTTTTACTGTGGATGATATGCTGGTTTTAATTAAGTGTTTAAATAAATTGCCACTTTTCAATTGAATGACATATTTGAGTGCCAACACTTTTTTACTATATTATTCCTTGTACTGATTGGGTGATCAGTTTTTAGGCTAGAGCACCAGTTCCTGGTGGGAGAGGTGGTGAGCTATCCACTACTGTGTTACAAAAAACTGAATCGAACATAAAAAAATTGTGCAGGAGGAGGAACTCCACCACTATAACCATATATTCTTGGAGTCCATCTGAATAGTCACTGTATCTATTAAGGAACCAGTAAAGGGACATCAAAGCTAGGTCATGTGGAATGCTAGTATATAAAGCAGTAACATCTGCTGTGATCCAGACAAATCCAGGACTCCATTTGAAGTTCGAGAATGCCTGCAGCACAGACCCAGTATCCCTGAGAAAACCTGGAATTTACGGAATGAGTGGTTGTAGCAGGGAATTGATCCAATTTTTTTATGGGAAAAAGAATTGGAGCCCCACCATGCATGAAGTCATACCCGAATACCCAATGAACCGGACAGACCGGAACAAAACTGGGCGGTTTGTTTTTAATTGGACCGTCGACGGACCCCAGTCAGTGCTAATGCAAAATTCTGAATAACAACCCCCTCCCCCAGGAAATGAATGAGAAACAACTCAAACAGGAGGAAAGGGGCTAAAAAAAACAGGAGGAACTCCAATGACGAGACAAACACCCTGGAGAAAAAATATCAATCAGCCAGAACAGAAGGCTGAAGGAGATAGGACAGCGCTTTCCAGACTGCATACTCCATAACTATACCCGTATCACCTACCGTACAATTAAGTAATCAGTCACCTCGGGCACCTTATCTGGAAATAAAAGGTGATGCCTAAAAGAACCGGGGCAGAGCCGCCGGCATGAAACCCTTAGGGAGTGCAGCCTAATAAAGACTAACGAAGATAAATTTTAAAAGAGGCGTCCATCGAGAGCACCCCCGACAACCAGTCGGAACAGGCCTAAACATATGTAAGCCAAGTGCTGTGACAAATTTATCCTTGTGGTAATGAACAAATCAAGTATAACCCGGTATATTTAGGCCAGAAATACGGCTTTTTGGTTACTGGGGTGAAAAAACCCTCTAATATACTGCACATCTGGGATTAGACAAGCATAAGTGACTGTCACATTTAGGCCAGAAATACGGCTTTTTGATTACTGGGGTGAAAAAAGACTCTAATATATTGCATATCTGGGATTTCACGTGCATAAGTAACTGTCACATTTAGGCCATAAATATGGCTTTTTGGTTACTGGGGTGAAAAAAGCCTCTGATATACTGCACATCTGGGATTACACATGCATAAGTGACTGTCACATTTAGGCCATAAATACGTCTTTTTGGTTACTAGGGTGAAAAAATTTGTGCCACTGACTTTCAGAGTTTAGAGGAAGAGGTAGTGGTGAGACCGAGCCAACAGCGTAGCAAAAGTGGGAGCAGGGTGCAAAAGCAGAGCAGCCGTTGCCAAAACAGTTCGTCTGCTACTGGCCACTGTCACTAGGGACAGAGCACACCAAAGGTAGCTTTAAGGAGTTCCCTGGCATGGCACTTCTTCACACAATATGCTGACAACAAGACCCGAGTGGTTTGCACGCTGTGCCATCAGAGCCTGAAGCGAAGCATTAATGTTCTGAACCTTAGCACAACCTGCATGACCAGGCATCTACATGCGAGACACGGGCTGAAGTGGAGTAAGCACCTTCAAAACCAAGAAAGGGCTCAGGCCCCTCCTGCTCCCTCTTATGCTGCTGCCTCTGCCTCTTCCTCCGCCTCTGGAGGAACGTTGGCACCTGCCGCCCAGCAAACAGAGGATGTGCCACCAACAACACCACCTCCGTCACCAAACATCTCCACCATGTCACATGGAAGCGTTCAACTCTCCATCTCACAAACCTTTGAGAGAAAGCGTAAATTCCCACCTAGCCACCCTCGATCCCTGGCCCTGAATGCTAGCATTTCTAAACTGCTGGCCTTTGATGTGCTGTCATTCAGGCTGGTCTCGGACAGCTTCAAACAGCTCATGTCGCTTGCTGTCCCACAGTATGTCGTTCCCAGCCGCCACTACTTCTCCAGGAGAGCCGTGCCTTCCCTGCACAACCAAGTATCCGATAAAATCAAGTGTGCACTGTGCAACGCCATCTGTGGCAAGGTCCATCTAACCACAGATACGTTGACCAGTAAGCACGGCCAGGGACGCTATATCTCCCCAACTGCACACTGGGTAAATGTAGTAGTGGCTGGGCCCCAGGCAAGTCCTTCCGCCGCGAAGGATCGCAGGGCATCATTCTTTGCCTCCTGTTGCCTCCTCTTCCTACTCGGCTTCCTCCTCCTCTTCTACCACCTCCTCATCCGGTCAGCGACAGACCTTCACCACCAACTTCAGCACAGCCAGGGCTGTCCCGTTCACCGGCCTTCCCGCTCACCGCCTCATATGCGATGTGCCCACCAGGTGGAACTCCACCGTGCACATGCTGGAGAGACTGTGCGAGCAGCAGCAGGCCATAGTGGAGTTTCAGCTGCAGCAGGCACGGGTGAGTCGCACTGCGGAACAGCACCACTTTACCACCAATGACTGGGCCGCCATTCGAGACCTGTGTGCCCTGTTGCGCTGTTTCGAGTATGCCACCAACATGGCCAGTGGCGATGACGCAGTTATCAGCGTTACAATACCACTTCAATGTCTCCTTGAGAAAACACTTAGGGCGATGATGAAAGAGGATGTGGCCCCGGACGAGGAGGAGGAAGAGGGGTCATCTCTAACACTTTCAGGCCAGTCTTTTAGAAGTGGCTCAGAAAAGGATTTTTGCAACAGCAGAGGCCTGGTACAAATTTGGCCAGCCAGGGCCCACTACTGGAGGATGAGGAGGAGGAGGAGGATGGGGATGAAGCATGTTTACAGCGGGGTGGCATCCAACGCAGCTCAGGGCCCATCACTGGTGCGTGGCTGGGGGGATACGGAGGACGCAGACGATATGCCTCCCACAGAGGACAGCTTGTCCTTACCTCTGGGCAGCCTGGCACACATAAGTGACTACATGCTGCAGTGCCTGCGCAACGACTGCAGCGTTGCCCACATTTTAACGTGTGATGACTACTGGGTAGCCACCCTGCTGGATCCCCGTCACAAAGACAATGTGCCGTCCTTAATTCCCTCACTGGAGCGTGATTGGAAGATGCGAGACTACAGGCGCACGCTGGTAGATGCGCTCCTGAGAGCATTCCCGACTGACGCCGGGGGACAAGTGGAAGCACAAGGCGAAGGCAGGGGAGGAGGAAGAAGTCGCCAACGCAGCTGTGTCAGCTCCAGCACCTCAGAAGGCAGGGTTAGCATGGCCAACATGTGGAAAAGTTGCAACAACCCGCCCCAGCTGCTGATATGGAGCGTGTTAGCAGGAGGCAGCATTTGAACAACATGGTGGAACAGTACCTGTGCACACGACTACTCGTACTGACTGATGGTTCTGCCCGATTTAACTTCTGGGTCTCCAAATTGTCCACCTGGCCAGAGCTTGCCCTGTTTGCCTTGGAGGTGCTGGCCTGCCTTGCAGCCAGTGTACTCTCTGAACGTGTATTTACAGACAGACGCAGCCGCCTGTCCACAGCCAACGTGGACAAGCTCACGTCCATTAAAATGAACCAGGCTTGGATCCCACAAGACTTGTCTGTACCTTGTGCAGAATAGACATTTATACCACCACCAAACATACATTCTTGTACTCAAGTCAAGTGCAATGATTCTTTGTTTTTTTATTTTTTATTTGTCCCAATATTTTGGGGGCTACCTACCCCAATAAAAAATAAATAAAAATACATTGTTGGCTACCTCCTCCTCCTCCATTGCTGCCTCCACCTACAACACCACATTCACCGCCTCCTCAACCTCCGACTCCATATCCACCTCCTTCTCTGAGTTGCAGGTTAATAATTTTTAATTTTGAGTTATTTTATTTCATTTTAAGTTATTTCCCTATCCACATTTGTTTGCAGAGCAGTTGCCATGCTCTTAAGCACATTTTACTACCTTTTACATGCCTCTAGCCTTTTCAAGGACTATTTTAGAGCCATTTTAATAAAAAATAAAAAATTACTAATTTTAGTGCCCTAAATTGAAAAAAATATTTTTTCAATTGTCGGGTGACATTTTACCATTTTTGCCATATACAAACCCCTGCTGTGCCTGGGTCACAGGTGCCTAAATCTCTCAAAATCGTCTGTTGTATTGCTAGGTGACAAGAACCCCCTTTTGTCGTGAATGAACCCCTGCTGTGCCTGGGTGACATGGGCCTAAATCTCTCAAAATCCTCTGTTCTATTGCTGGGTGACAAGATCCCCCTTTTGCCGTGAATGAATCCCTGCTGTGCCTGGGTGACAGGGGAATAAATATATCAAAATCGTCTGTTCTATTGCTGGGTGACAATAACCCCCTTCCGAACATCCAGGTGTCCGCTCATGTGTGCGTTGCGTGAAAATTGCAGCAAACTCTATTTTGTGCTTTTTTCATGCAACGCAAGCCCCATAGAAATTAATGGGGCTGCGTGAAAATCGCAAGCATCCGCAACAAAGTGAGGATGCGGTGCGATTTTCACGCACGGTTGCTAGGAGTCGATCAGGATGGGGACCCGATCATTATTATTTTCCCTTATAACATGGTTATAAGTAAAATAGGGCTGGAGGGGTTAAAAATAAATAAAAAATTTAACTCACCTTAATCCACTTGTTCGCGCAGCCGGCATGTCTTCTGCCTTCATTTGTGAGGAAAAGGACCTTTGATGACGTCACTACACTCATCACATGGTCCATCACATGATCCGTCACCATGGTGATGGATCATGTGATGGACCATGTGATGAACGCAGTGACGTCATCAAAGGTCCTATTCCTCAAAGAAGAAGACAGAAGAGATGCCAGCTGCGCGAACAAATGGATTATGGTGAGTAAAAAAAAATTTTTTAACCCCTCCAGCCCTATTTTACTTAGCATTCTGTATTCAGAATGCTATTATTTTCCCTTATAACCATGTTATAAGGGAAAATAATACAATCTACACAACCTTGAACCCAAACCTGAACTTCGGTGAAGAAGTTCGGGTCTGGGTACCACAGTCAGTTTTTTATCAAAACACATTGCACCCGCGCGATAAAAACTGAACAACGGAATGCAATTGCAGTAAAAACTGACTGCAATTGGGTACGTACTCGCGCGGGTTTGCCGCAACGCATCCGGACCTTATCCGGACACGCTCGTGTGAAAGAGGCCTAAGGGAAAAGAGAGCTCACCCAGAGGGACTAGGCTGTCCCTCAAAACCAGCTGCAAGAAGACCTGCTGAAAGACTGGTGGGGCCAAGAACAGTTCCATGGATTGTGTGAAGTATCGTATAGGCAAAGTAAAGCAACTGGCGACTAACGTACGACCCAGTCTGGACTCAACTATATTTCTACACCATCCAAATTAACTACCCATTGCACTGCCTCGGATGACAACATTCGGAATCCAACCGGATCCGGGTAGGGGCACCGTAACACTCGCCACACCATATTTTCATGGGAAATCGTGGCCTTAATTCTACACTACCCTGGGAATCTATATACCACCAACAGGTCCCTTAAAGGGGGGGCATTGTGCTTCCGTGCTAGAAGGCAACTGACGTCCCGCAACTTACTCTGTCAGAGGGGTTTCGTCGTTCTCTTTTTTTTGTTTTTTGGACGTATAATCGGACCTAAGGGGAAAAGGGGGGAGGGGAAGGACCATCATACCCTGAGCACCCTCCCTATACAGTCGGACCCTTGCCATGGAACAGATGGAGTTAACACACCATTAACACTAATTGGAGCAGTCAGGTTTGTATATAACATTCGTGTCAAATTAATAAAATAAACCCCTATTCCAAAATACCTCATTGTTGTCCAAAGGAAGCTCCACCCCACCCTGTCAAAGGTCTTAGAGGCATTGAGTGACAGGATGGAGCAGAGACGGCCCCCGTCACTTGCATGCTAGAAAAGAGATGCCTTATGTCATAATGAGTACTCTTCCCTGGAATAAGACCACATTGATCAGGATGTATAATTGACTCAATTACTCTCCTGAGTCTGATAGACAACACCTTGGCAATGATTTTAATATCTGTATTAAGCAGAGATATTGGTCTGTATGCAGCGACTTCCAACAGGTCTTTCCAAGATATATGATGGAGGCTATTATTGCGTTAATAGGAAAAAGGGGGAAATTCCCCATTCCGGATTGAGTCACAAATGACCTCCTCCAGGGGGGAGCAGCACATCCTAATACTTCCTATAAACCTCAAATGACCCCGGAGAGGTATTACCTTTAGAGTTGAGCGGTTCGTACCGAACTTTAGGATTTTTGGACCCCGGACCCGAACATTTCCGTAAAAGTTTGGGTTAAATTTTCGGCGCTTTCTTGGCGCTTTTTGAAAGGCTGCACAGCAGCCAATCAACAAGCGTCATACTACTTGCCCCAAGAGGCCATCACAGCCATGCCTACTAATGACATGGCTGTGATTAGCCAGAGCAGCATGTGACCCAGCCTCTATTTAAGCTGGAGTCACATAGCGCTGCACGTCACTCTGCTGTTACAGGTGTAGGGAGAGGATGCTGCTGGACTTGTTATTTCAGAGAGAGAATCTATCTACAGAGAAATAGTTGTGTGGGTGCAGGGCACAATCTTTTTACCCTGCCCTGAGCTCATTGACTAACTAACTTTTATAATTCTGTTAGTTAGGGGGGTGGCGGTGGCCATTTTATGCATGCTCAGTGCACTAGCACTGCATCTGAGCTTTTGGGACATTGCAAATTACAATTTTTTGGGCAAACTAAAACATCTGGATTAGTCAGTGTGCAATTTAAGGTAGAAATACAGCCATCATTTTCTGGGGTTTGAAAAACACACTTTTGTTTTCAAAAAACAGTATTTTCCTTTTCTGCAAGTGTTAAATTCAAGTTTAATATATACAGCTTTCATATTCTGTTACAAAAAAAACACATTTTTGGCAATCTACAACATCTTGATTAGTCAGTGTGCAATTTAAGCTAGAAATACACCCATCATTTTCTGGGGTTTGAAAAACACACTTTTTTGACAAAAAACACTATTTTCAGTCCTTTCAGCATCAGCACATGTGAAATTACAGGCTTATATACTGCTGTCAAATTCAGTTGTTAAACAAACACTCGTTTGGGCACCAAAAATTTACTTGGCAGCCTTTGAAGCAGATGTCATTGTAAGATACACTCTTAATACATTTGGGTTACATTCAGAGATTTTAAATACCGCCATTTGGTGCACCAATATTGAATTCAGGCCTACACTGGTTCAGACAGTGCGAGATACACCCTCTACATAAAGGGGTTTGAAATACAGCCATTTGAAATACAGCCATTTTGTGCAAAGAAATATTTACTTCAGGCCTACACTGGTTCAGGCCCTGTGAGATATGCCCTCTACATACAGGGGTTTGAATCAGAGATTTGAAATACAGCCATTTTGTGCAAATAAATATTTACTTCAAGCCTACACTGGTTCAGGCCGTGTGAGATACGCCCTCTACATACAGGGGTTTGATTCAGGCATTAAAAATACAGCCATTTTGGGCAAAACAATATTTTATTTAAGTCTAGTCTGGTTCAGGCCTTGTGAGATACACCCTCTACATACATTAAGGCAAGATCCTAAATTTGAAAAATATGAGGAGAGAGTCAAATAGACGTGGAGCTCCTGTTGCAGGGACAGGATGTGGTCAATCTGCTAGTAGGCGCAAAATCTGCAGCTGTATTTGGTCGGGCCTAATGCTGCTCTACGAATGGTGAGGCCTGAACAAGTACAGGCGATAGTAGATTGGGCTGCTGACAGTGGATCCAGTTCCTTCACATTGTCTCCCACCCAGTCTCGTGCTGAAAGACCACAGTTGGCACCTCACCCCCTTGCAAATCAGCCAAGCAGTCTAAGCCCCAAGTCATGCAGCAGTCTCTTCTGCTTTTGATGACTCTGTTTGCAGGGTTTCCCAGGGCCATCCACCTAGCCCTGCCCCAGAAGTGGAAGAGATGCACCGATGCCCAACCACTTATCTTTCAAGATGAGTACATGGGAGGACCATCACAGCACGTGTCGGATGATGACGAAACACAGGTGCCAACTGCTGGGGCTTTCGAAAGTGTGCAGACCAACAAGGAAGTCAGGGGTGAAGACTGGGTGGAAGATGATGTGGAGGACGATGAGGTCCTCGACCCCACATGGAATCAAGGTCATGCGAGTGACCTATGTAGTTCGGAGGAAGAGGCGGTGGTTGCACAGAGCCACCAGCACAGCAAAAGAGGAAGCAGGGTGAAAAAGCGGACAACCGTCCTCTAGACAGTACGCCTCCTACTGCCCTCCGCAGCAAGGGACCGATCACACCAAAGCCAGCTCCAAGGAGTTCCCTGGCGTGGCAGTTCTTCAGACAATGTGCTGACGACAAGAAACGAGTGGTTTGCATGCTGTGCACTCCGAGCCTGAAGCGAGGCATAAACGTTCTCAACCTGAGCACAACCTGCATGACCAGGCATTTAAGTGCAAAGCACGAGCTGCAGTGGAGTAGACACCTCAAAAGCCAAGAAATGTCTCTAGCTCCTCCTGCTTCCTCTTCTGCTGCAGTCGCGGCCTCTTCATCCACCTCTAGAGTGACAGTGCCACCTGCCACCCCGCAAAGAGAGGATCTGCCAGTAACACCAACATCTGGGTCACCAAGCATGTCCACAATGTCCCACGGAAGCGTTCAGCTCTCCATATCCCAAACGCTGGAGAGGAAGTGCCCCCCTACCCACCTGCGATCCCTTGCCCTGAATGCCAGCATTTCTAAATGACTGGCCTTTGAAATGCTGTCATTGCATCTGGTGGAGACGAATAGTTTTAAAGGCCTTATGGCGGTGGCTGTCACACAGTACGTCATGCCCAGGCGCCACTACTTTTCAAGGCGAGCCATCCCTTCCCCGCACAACCAAGTAGAATAGAAAATCAGGTGTGCACTGCGCAACACCATCTGTGGCAAGGTGCACCATACTACGGATACGTGGACCAGTAAGCACGGTCAGGGCAGTTATATCTCCATAACAGCATACTGGGTAAATGCAGTGGCGGCTGGGCCTGAGGCGGATAGCAGTTTGGTCCTTCCACCACCGAGGATTGCAGGACACTTCAGTTTGCCTCCTGTTGCTTCCTCCTCCTACTCTGCTTCCTCATCCTCTACAAGCTCCCCACCCGGTCAGCGTAACACCTTCACCACCAACTTCAGCACAGCCAGGGTTAATGACAGCAGGCAGTTTTAAAACTTATCTGTTTGGGGGACAAACCCCACACCACACAGGAGCTGTGGACGAGCCTTGAACAACAGACCGATGAGTGGTTTGTGCCAGTCAGTCTCAAGTCCGGCCTGGTAGTGTGCGATAATGGGCGAAATCTCGTAGCAGCTCTGGCACTAGCTGGTTTGACGCACATCCCTTGCCTGGCGCATGTGCTGAATTTTGTGGTGCAGAGATTCTTTAAAAATTACCCCAACATGTCAGAGCTGCTGCATAAAGTGTGCGCCGTCTGTGCGCTGTTTCGGCGTTCTTACCCTGCTGCTGCTGCTCGCCTGTCAGTGCTGCAGCGTAACTTCGGCCTTCCCGCTCACCGCCTCATATGCGATGTGCCCACAAGGTGGAACTCTACCTTGCACATGCTGGTCAGACTGTACGAGCAGTAGCAGGCGATAGTGGAATTCACCACCAATGACTGGGCCTCCATGTGAGACCTGTGTTCCTTGTTGCGCTGTTTCGAGTACTCCACCAACATGGCCAGTGCCGATAATGCTGTTCTCAGCGTTACTATCCCACTTCTATGCCTTCTTCAAAAAACGCTCCTGGCGATGATGGAAGAAGATGTTGCACAGGAGGGGGTTTCCAGCCAGTCATTCCCTAGTGGCTCCAGGGGTGGGTTCCTGCACCCACAAACCCAAGTGTAACTGATCTCCTGGCACCCCGACCGGGTACCTCCGTCAATGGATGCTCCTAGTGCTTCCCGATGACTCCAAGCACTCCACTTGACACTGTAAGCACTGCAGACCCCACGAACCGCCGAAGCTTGGTTGAGGTCTCACCGTCTCCTACCCACCCTGGACCTACGACAAGGCTCCAGTGGGTAAACCTCTCCTAAATCCAGAGAGCAGGAACAGCTCTTACAAGAGCTAGGAGTTATAGCCAGGGGAGTATACAGCGTTTAGCAATCCCCATACACATGAGATGAGGCTCTATGTTGAATGTAAAACAGTAACTCTTTATTGAACACACAACATTGACTTATATACACATGACATACTGAGAACATGATATAGCAGCCAATCCTGTACAGTTTAAACACAAAACTAACCCTATTCAACAAACCCAATGGAATCGTCTGTGACGCAATTAACAAACATAATGGCATTGTCTTTGACGCAATCAACAATGAACATGCAAACAGATATCTTCACCCCCTCCATAATGAATGAATGGGAAGTGGAGACACATGTGATGGGATAATCTCCTGTCCACAGCCAATGTGGACAAGCTCACGTTCATTAAAATGAACCAGGCATGGATCCCTCAGGACTTGTCCATACCTTGTGCAGAATACCTTCATTTTACAAAATTAAATGAAAACCAAAAGCCTGTGTTGGCTATCTCGTCCTCCTCCACCGCCGCTTCCACCTACTCCACTACATCCACCGCCTCCTCAAACTCCTACTCCATATGAATCTCCACCTCATAAATCAAATTTTTTTTTTGTACGTGTTTTATTTTGTATCATTTCACTACTTTGTCATTTACATTTTCGGGTGAAATTCACCAATTTTTGGGTGTATAGTACCACTGCTATACCTAGTAGACCAGTAAAAAAAATGTTAAAGAATGTCAGTTACATTATATGGCAAAATTAACAAATTTTGGGGTGTATAGTACTATTGGTATACCTAGTAGGCCGGTTAAAAAATAAATAATTTGTCATTTAAATTTTAGGGTGAAATTCACCAATTTTGGTGTGTATAGTACCACTGCTATACCTAGTAGACCAGTAAAAAAAAAATGATTGTCAGTTATATATTCTGGTGAAATTCACCAATTTTTGGGTGCAATATACCCCTCCTCTACCTAGTTGACAGCTTAATAAATTTTAATAATTTTTCTTTTACATTCTTGGGTTGACATTATACAATTTTAGACGTGAATAAACACCTTCTATGCATAGGTGACAGGGAATAAAATTAAATAAATTATTCAGTAATTAATGCGCACCACATCCTTTCATTTAACGCTTAAACTTTGAAAAGTTGTCACACTTTTATGCTTTAATAATTTCTCCCATATTTCAACTCTAATTTTAAATTTGAAAAAAATGAATCCTCCCTTGGATGTGGTCTCTCTTTCTCACGCTCCCTCTCTGGCCTGGAACTCTGATTCCCCGCCACCCATGATCACCATGGTAGGCGCATAAAAGGACATTGAAAGTTGATAGAGCAGATATCAAATTGGATGGTGAACATTACGGGGACGTGAGACATGGTGGGGCAGTAAGTGTGCACACGCCTACACAAACTGACTGACGGGGTCAGCCCCTGCAACTTCTGGGTCTCCAAATTGGTCATATAGCCTGGGCTTGCCCTTTACCCCTTGGAGGTGCTGGGCTGCCCTGCAGCCAGTGTATTGTCTAAACGTGTGTTTAGCATGACTGGAGGGGGTTATCACCGATTATATTTCCCAATATTTTGGGGTGTACCCTAATTTAAAAATAAAATTTAAAACCAAAAAGCAGTGTAGGCTACCTCCTCCTTCTCCACCGCCGCTTCCACCTACACCGCCACATCCATCGCCTCCTCAACCTCCTACTCCATATGGACCAGGTCCTTCTAGATCAAGATTATTATTTTTTATTTTAAGTTATTTTAAGTTATTTCCCTATCCACATTTGTTTGCAGAGTACTTGCCATGCTCTTAAACACATTTTGCAGTCCTCTAGCCCTTTCCATGCCATTTTTACAGCCATTTTAGTGCTCAAAAGTTCATTGACTTCAATGGGGTTCGGGGTCAAGTTTGGGTTCCGAACATCCAGGTGTCTGCTCAATTCTAATTACCTTGAATTGATTTCAGGACACTCTGTAGTTCAATCACAGAGATTGGTGCATCCAGAGCAGATTTCCGCTCCTCAGATAACCTTGGGAAATCAATGTGATTCAGACCGACATTGGCTCATAACACTTTTTAACTACACTGCCCACGTGTCCATAGTTGATTAACGCAATGTCAATACGAGACATAGAGGGAATAATCATTAGGATAAATAAAATGCCCACTGTCCTGTTAGCACACACAAAACCTGTCCTAATCACACAGTAGGACAAGTTACTTCAGAACGCTAAGCTAAAAATCTGCCTAAGCCTCCTCTCTGCTCTACTTATCCTGAATAATGATCTAATAAGTAGAGTTGAGCGAACACCTGGATGTTCGGGTTCGAGAAGTTCGGCCGAACATCCCGGAAATGTTCGGGTTCGGGATCCGAACCCGATCCGAACTTCGTCCCGAACCCGAACCCCATTGAAGTCAATGGGGACCCGAACTTTTCGGCACTAAAACGGCTGTAAAACAGCCCAGGAAAGGGCTAGAGGGCTGCAAAAGGCAGCAACATGTAGGTAAATCCCCTGCAAACAAATGTGGATAGGGAAATTAATTAAAATAAAAATTAAATAAATAAAAATTAACCAAAATCAATTGGAGAGAGGTTCCATAGCAGAGAATCTGGCTTCCCGTCACCCACCACTGGAACAGTCCATTCTCAGATATTTAGGCCCCGGCACCCAGGCAGAGGAGAGAGGTCCCGTAACAGACAATCTGGCTTCATGTCAGCAGAGAATCAGTCTTCATGTCATAGCAGAGAATCAGGCTTCACGTCACCCACCACTGTAAGAGTCCATTTTCATAAATTTAGGCCCAGCACCCAGGCAGAGGAGAGAGGTCCCGTAACAGACAATCTGGCTTCATGTCAGCAGAGAATCAGTCTTCATATCATAGCAAAGAATCTGGCTTCCCGTTACCCACCACTGGAACAGTCCATTCTCAGATATTTAGGCCCCGGCACCCAGGCAGAGGAGAGAGGTCCCGTAACAGACAATCTGGCTTCATGTCAGCAGAGAATCAGTCTTCATATCATAGCAGAGAATCAGGCTTCACGTCAGCCACCACTGCAACAGTCCATTGTCATAAATTCAGGCCCAGCACCCAGGCAGAGGAGAGAGGTCCCGTAACAGACAATCTGGCTTCATGTCAGCAGAGAATCAGTCTGCATGTCATAGCAGAGAATGAGGCTTCACGTCACCCACCACTGCAACAGTCCATTTTCATAAATTTAGGCCCAGCACCCAGGCAGAGGAGAGAGGTCCCGTAACAGAGGATCTGGCTTCATGTCACCAGAGAATCAGTCTGCATGTCATAGCAGAGAATCAGGCTTCACGTCACCCACCACTGCAACAGTCCATTTTCATAAATTTAGGCCCAGCACCCAGGCAGAGGAGAGAGGTCCCGTAACAGAGGATCTGGCTTCATGTCACCAGAGAATCAGTCTGCATGTCATAGCAGAGAATCAGGCTTCACGTCAGCCACCACTGCAACAATCCATTGGCATATATTTAGGCCTAGCACACAGGCAGAGGAGAGAGGTCCCGTAACAGACAATCTGGCTTCATGTCAGCAGAGAATCAGTCTTCATATCATAGCAGAGAATCAGGCTTCACGTCAGCCACCAATGCAACAGTCCATTGTCAGATATTTAGGCCCAGCACCCAGGCAGAGGAGAGAGGTCCCGTAACAGAGGATCTGGCTTCATGTCAGCAGAGAATCAGTCTTCATGTCATAGCAGAGAATCAGGCTTCACGTCACCCACCACTGTAAGAGTCCATTTTCATAAATTTAGGCCCAGCACCCAGGCAGAGGAGAGAGGTCCCGTAACAGACGATCTGGCTTCATGTCAGCAGAGAATCAGTCTGCATGTCATAGCAGAGAATGAGGCTTCACGTCACCCACCACTGCAACAGTCCATTTTCATAAATTTAGGCCCAGCACCCAGGCAGAGGAGAGAGGTCCCGCAACAGAGGATCTGGCTTCATGTCAGCAGAGAATCAGTCTGCATGTCATAGCAGAGAATCAGGCTTCACGTCAGCCACCACTGCAACAGTCCATTGTCATAAATTCAGGCCCAGCACCCAGGCAGAGGAGAGAGGTCCCGTAACAGACAATCTGGCTTCATGTCACCAGAGAATCAGTCTGCATGTCATAGCAGAGAATGAGGCTTCACGTCAGCCACCACTGCAACAATCCATTGGCATATATTTAGGCCTAGCACACAGGCAGAGGAGAGGTTCATTCAACTTTGGGTAGCCTTGCAATATAATGGTAAAATGAAAATAAAAATAGGATTGAATGAGGAAGTGCCCTGGAGTCCAATAATATATGGTTATGGGGAGGTAGTTAATGTCTAATCTGGACAAGGGACGGACAGGTCCTGTGGGATCCATGCCTGGTTCATTTTTATGAACGTCAGCTTGTCCACATTGGCTGTAGACAGGCGGCTGCGTTTGTCTGTAATGACGCCCCCTGCCGTGCTGAATACACGTTCAGACAAAACGCTGGCTGCCGGGCAGGCCAGCACCTCCAAGGCATAAAAGGCTAGCTCTGGCCACGTGGACAATTTAGAGACCCAGAAGTTGAATGGGGCCGAACCATCAGTCAGTACGTGGAGGGGTGTGCACACGTACTGTTCCACCATGTTAGTGAAATGTTGCCTCCTGCTAACACGTTGCGTATCAGGTGGTGGTGCAGTTAGCTGTGGCGTGTTGACAAAAGTTTTCCACATCTCTGCCATGCTAACCCTGCCCTCAGAGGAGCTGGCCGTGACACAGCTGCCTTGGCGACCTCTTGCTCCTCCTCTGCCTTGGCCTTGGGCTTCCACTTGTTCCCCTGTGACATTTGGGAATGCTCTCAGTAGCGCGTCTACCAACGTGCGCTTGTACTCGCGCATCTTCCTATCACGCTCCAGTGCAGGAAGTAAGGTGGGCACATTGTCTTTGTAGCGTGGATCCAGCAGGGTGGCAACCCAGTAGTCCGCACAGGTTAAAATGTGGGCAACTCTGCTGTCGTTGCGCAGGCACTGCAGCATGTAGTCGCTCATGTGTGCCAGGCTGCCCAGGGGTAAGGACAAGCTGTCCTCTGTGGGAGGCGTATCGTCATCGTCCTGCCTTTCCCCCCAGCCACGCACCAGTGATGGACCCGAGCTGCGTTGGGTGCCACCCCGCTGTGACCATGCTTCATCCTCATCCTCCTCCACCTCCTCCTCATCCTCGTCCTCCTCGTCCTCCAGTAGTGGGCCCTGGCTGGCCACATTTGTACCTGGCCTCTGCTGTTGCCAAAAACCTCCCTCTGAGTCACTTCGAAGAGACTGGCCTGAAAGTGCTAAAAATGACCCCTCTTCCTCCTCCTCCTCCTCCTCCTCCTGGGCCACCTCCTCTTCCATCATCGCCCTAAGTGTTTTCTCAAGGAGACATAGAAGTGGTATTGTAACGCTGATAACGGTGTCATCGCCACTGGCCATGTTGGTGGAGTACTCGAAACAGCGCAACAGGGCACACAGGTCTCGCATGGAGGCCCAGTCATTGGTGGTGAAGTGGTGCTGTTCTGTAGTGCGACTGACCCGTGCGTGCTGCAGCTGAAACTCCACTATGGCCTGCTGCTGCTCGCACAGTCTGTCCAGCATGTGCAAGGTGGAGTTCCACCTGGTGGGCACGTCGCATATGAGGCGGTGAGCGGGAAGGCCGAAGTTACGCTGTAGCGCAGACAGGCGAGCAGCGGCAGGATGTGAACGCCGGAAGCGCGAACAGACGGCCCGCACTTTATGCAGCAGCTCTGACATGTCGGGGTAGTTGTGAATGAACTTCTGCACCACCAAATTCAGCACATGCGCCAAGCAAGGGATGTGCGTCAAATTGGCTAGTCCCAGAGCTGCAACGAGATTTCGCCCATTATCACACACCACCAGGCCGGGCTTGAGGCTCACCGGCAGCAACCACTCGTCGGTCTGTTGTTCAATACCCCGCCACAACTCCTGTGCGGTGTGGGGCCTGTCCCCCAAACATATGAGTTTCAGAATGGCCTGCTGACGTTTACCCCGGGCTGTGCTGAAGTTGGTGGTGAAGGTGTGTGGCTGACTGGATGAGCAGGTGGAAGAAGAGGAGGAGGAAGCCGAGAAGGAGGAGGTGGCAACAGGAGGCAAAGAATGTTGCCCTGCGATCCTTGGCGGCGGAAGGACGTGCGCCAAACAGCTCTCCGCCTGGGGCCCAGCTGCCACTACATTTACCCAGTGTGCAGTTAGGGAGATATAGCGTCCCTGGCCGTGCTTACTGGTCCACGTATCTGTGGTTAGGTGGACCTTGCTACAGATGGCGTTGCGCAGTGCACACTTGATTTTATCGGATACTTGGTTGTGCAGGGAAGGCACGGCTCTCTTGGAGAAGTAGTGCCGGCTGGGAACAACATACTGTGGGACAGCAAGCGACATGAGCTGTTTGAAGCTGTCTGTGTCCACCAGCCTAAATGACAGCATTTCATAGGCCAGTAGTTTAGAAATGCTGGCATTCAGGGCCAGGGATCGAGGGTGGCTAGGTGGGAATTTACGCTTTCTATCAAATGTTTGTGAGATGGAGAGCTGAACGCTGGCGTGTGACATGGTTGAGACGCTTGGTGACGGAGGTGGTGGTGGTGGTGTTGGTGGTACATCCCCTGTTTGCTGGGCGGCAGGTGCCAACGTTCCTCCAGAGGCGGAGGAAGAGGCCGAGGCGGCAGCAGCAGAATAGGCCGAGGCGGCAGCAGCAGAAGAGGTAGCAGGGGGAGCCTGAGTGACTTCCTTGGTTTTAAGGTGTTTACTCCACTGCAGTTCATGCTTTGCATGCAGGTGCCTGGTCATGCAGGTTGTGCTCAGGTTCAGAACGTTAATGCCTCGCTTCAGGCTCTGATGGCACAGCGTGCAAACCACTCGGGTCTTGTCGTCAGCACATTGTTTGAAGAAGTGCCATGCCAGGGAACTCCTTGAAGCTGCCTTTGGGGTGCTCGGTCCCAGATGGCGGCGGTCAGTAGCAGGCGGAGTCTCTTGGCGGCGGGTGTTCTGCTTTTGCCCACTGCTCCCTCTTTTGCTACGCTGTTGGCTCGGTCTCACCACTGCCTCTTCCTCCGAACTGTGAAAGTCAGTGGCACGACCTTCATTCCATGTGGGGTCTAGGACCTCATCGTCCCCTGCATCGTCTTCCACCCAGTCTTGATCCCTGACCTCCTGTTCAGTCTGCACACTGCAGAAAGACGCAGCAGTTGGCACCTGTGTTTCGTCATCATCAGAGACATGCTGAGGTGGTATTCCCATGTCCTCATCATCAGGAAACATAAGTGGTTGTGCGTCAGTGCATTCTATGTCTTTCACCGCTGGGGAAGGGCTAGGTGGATGCCCTTGGGAAACCCTGCCAGCGGAGTCTTCAAACAGCATAAGAGACTGCTGCATAACTTGAGGCTGAGACAGTTTCCCTGGTATGCATGGGGGTGATGTGACAGACTGATGGGGTTGGTTTTCAGGCGCCATCTGTGCGCTTTCTGCAGAAGACTGGGTGGGAGATAATGTGAACGTGCTGGATCCACTGTCGGCCACCCAATTGACTAATGCCTGTACCTGCTCAGGCCTTACCATCCTTAGAACGGCATTGGGCCCCACCATATATCGCTGTAAATTCTGGCGGCTACTGGGACCTGAGGTAGTTGGTACACTAGGACGTGTGGATGTGGCAGAACGGCCACGTCCTCTCCCAGCACCAGAGGGTCCACTAACACCACCACGACCATGTCCACGTCCGCGTCCCTTACTAGATGTTTTTCTCATTGTTATGGTTCACCACAACAACAAATATATTATTTGGCCCAATGTATTGTATTCAAATTCAGCGGGATATAAATTTGAGGCCTAGTATTTAGGCGCTGGGTGACCGGTATGGATTTAGTGACAGAATTAGACTTGGAAATGCACAGAAGCGTGTGTGTGAAGTTATTCTGAATGACCCTATGTGCACCTTGAATATTATATACCCTTTTTGGGATAGATTTCAAATAGCTCTGATATAGCAGGAACCACTAAATTATGAAATTGCTAAATTGGGAATTGTATTTCAACCCAGAACAAAAAATGTGCTTTGACGGACACTAAATATCTTGCCCAGCAACAACAGTACAGCGGTAACGAGAGATTTAGCAGGATATAAATTTGAGGCCTAGTATTTAGGCGCTGGGTGACAGGTATGGGTTTAGTGACAGAATTAGACTTGGAAATACACAGTAGCGGGTGTGTGTGAAGTTATTCTGAATGACCCAATGTGCACCTTGAATATTATATACCCTTTTAGGGATAGATTTCAAATAGCTCTGATATAGCAGAAACCACTAAATTATGAAATTGCTAAATTGGGAATTGTATTTCAACCCAGAACAAAAAATGTGCTTTGACGGACACTAAATAACTTTCCCAGCTACAACAGGACAGCGGTAACGAGAGATTTAGCAGGATATAAATTTGAGGCCTAGTATTTAGGCGCTGGGTGACAGGTATGGGTTTAGTGACAGAATTAGACTTGGAAATACACAGTAGCGGGTGTGTGTGAAGTTATTCTGAATGACCCAATGTGCACCTTGAATATTATATACCCTTTTAGGGATAGATTTCAAATAGCTCTGATATAGCAGAAACCACTAAATTATGAAATTGCTAAATTGGGAATTGTACTTCAACCCAGAACAAAAAATGTGCTTTGACGGACACTAAATAACTTTCCCAGCTACAACAGGACAGCGGTAACGAGAGATTTAGCAGGATATAAATTTGAGGCCTAGTATTTAGGCGCTGGGTGACAGGTATGGGTTTAGTGACAGAATTAGACTTGGAAATACACAGTAGCGGGTGTGTGTGAAGTTATTCTGAATGACCCAATGTGCACCTTGAATATTATATACCCTTTTAGGGATAGATTTCAAATAGCTCTGATATAGCAGAAACCACTAAATTATGAAATTGCTAAATTGGGAATTGTACTTCAACCCAGAACAAAAAATGTGCTTTGACGGACACTAAATAACTTTCCCAGCTACAACAGGACAGCGGTAACGAGAGATTTAGCGGGATATAAATTTGAGGCCTAGTATTTAGGCGCTGGGTGACAGGTATGGGTTTAGTGACAGAATTAGACTTGGAAATACACAGTAGCGGGTGTGTGTGAAGTTATTCTGAATGACCCTATGTGCACCTTCAATATGATCTACCCTTTTAGGGATAGATTTCAAATAGCTCTGATATAGCAGAAACCACTAAATTATGAAATTGCTAAATTGGGAATTGTATTTCAACCCAGAACAAAAAATGTGCTTTGACGGACACTAAATAACTTTCCCAGCTACAACAGGACAGCGGTAACGAGAGATTTAGCAGGATATAAATTTGAGGCCTAGTATTTAGGCGCTGGGTGACAGGTATGGGTTTAGTGACAGAATTAGACTTGGAAATACACAGTAGCGGGTGTGTGTGAAGTTATTCTGAATGACCCAATGTGCACCTTGAATATT
This sequence comes from Bufo gargarizans, assembly GCF_014858855.1. Taxonomy (NCBI): domain Eukaryota; kingdom Metazoa; phylum Chordata; class Amphibia; order Anura; family Bufonidae; genus Bufo; species Bufo gargarizans. The sequence goes on along the minus strand of NC_058080.1, from coordinate 551,536,629 downwards.
ATATACCCTTTTAGGGATAGATTTCAAATAGCTCTGATATAGCAGAAACCACTAAATTATGAAATTGCTAAATTGGGAATTGTATTTCAACCCAGAACAAAAAATGTGCTTTGACGGACACTAAATAACTTTCCCAGCTACAACAGGACAGCGGTAACGAGAGATTTAGCAGGATATAAATTTGAGGCCTAGTATTTAGGCGCTGGGTGACAGGTATGGGTTTAGTGACAGAATTAGACTTGGAAATACACAGTAGCGGGTGTGTGTGAAGTTATTCTGAATGACCCAATGTGCACCTTGAATATTATATACCCTTTTAGGGATAGATTTCAAATAGCTCTGATATAGCAGAAACCACTAAATTATGAAATTGCTAAATTGGGAATTGTATTTCAACCCAGAACAAAAAATGTGCTTTGACGGACACTAAATAACTTTCCCAGCTACAACAGGACAGCGGTAACGAGAGATTTAGCAGGATATAAATTTGAGGCCTAGTATTTAGGCGCTGGGTGACAGGTATGGGTTTAGTGACAGAATTAGACTTGGAAATACACAGTAGCGGGTGTGTGTGAAGTTATTCTGAATGACCCAATGTGCACCTTGAATATTATATACCCTTTTAGGGATAGATTTCAAATAGCTCTGATATAGCAGAAACCACTAAATTATGAAATTGCTAAATTGGGAATTGTACTTCAACCCAGAACAAAAAATGTGCTTTGACGGACACTAAATAACTTTCCCAGCTACAACAGGACAGCGGTAACGAGAGATTTAGCAGGATATAAATTTGAGGCCTAGTATTTAGGCGCTGGGTGACAGGTATGGGTTTAGTGACAGAATTAGACTTGGAAATACACAGTAGCGGGTGTGTGTGAAGTTATTCTGAATGACCCAATGTGCACCTTGAATATTATATACCCTTTTAGGGATAGATTTCAAATAGCTCTGATATAGCAGAAACCACTAAATTATGAAATTGCTAAATTGGGAATTGTACTTCAACCCAGAACAAAAAATGTGCTTTGACGGACACTAAATAACTTTCCCAGCTACAACAGGACAGCGGTAACGAGAGATTTAGCAGGATATAAATTTGAGGCCTAGTATTTAGGCGCTGGGTGACAGGTATGGGTTTAGTGACAGAATTAGACTTGAAAATACACAGTAGCGGGTGTGTGTGAAGTTATTCTGAATGACCCAATGTGCACCTTGAATATTATATACCCTTTTAGGGATAGATTTCAAATAGCTCTGATATAGCAGAAACCACTAAATTATGAAATTGCTAAATTGGGAATTGTACTTCAACCCAGAACAAAAAATGTGCTTTGACGGACACTAAATAACTTTCCCAGCTACAACAGGACAGCGGTAACGAGAGATTTAGCGGGATATAAATTTGAGGCCTAGTATTTAGGCGCTGGGTGACCGGTATGGATTTAGTGACAGAATTAGACTGGGATATGGCCAAAAAATAACCACACTATTGCTGGTTAAATGCACTTGGTGACGGGCGCAGCTTGCCCCTGATGTAGTATATGGCCAAAAAATGAACAGACTATTGCTGGTTAAATGCACTTGGTGTCACAGCTTGACCAACCACACTACTGAGGGTTAAATGCACTTGGTGACGGGCGCAGCTTGCCCCTGATGTAGTATATGGCCAAAAAATAAACAGACTATTGCTGGTTAAATGCACTTGGTGTGACAGCTTCACCCTGATGTAGGCTTTAGCCAGAAAACAACCACACCATTGAGGGTTAAATGCACTTGGTGACAGGCGCAGCTTGCCCCTGATTTTGTATATGGCCAAAAAATGAACAGACTATTGCTGGTTAAATGCACTTGGTGTGACAGCTTCACCCTGATGTAGGCTTTAGCCAAAAAACAACCACACCATTGAGGGTTAAATGCACTTGGTGACAGGCGCAGCTTGCCCCTGATTTTGTATATGGCCAAAAAATGAACAGACTATTGCTGGTTAAATGCACTTGGTGTGACAGCTTCACCCTGATGTAGGCTTTAGCCAAAAAACAACCACACCATTGAGGGTTAAATGCACTTGGTGACAGGCGCAGCTTGCCCCTGATTTTGTATATGGCCAAAAAATGAACAGACTATTGCTGGTTAAATGCACTTGGTGTGACAGCTTCACCCTGATGTAGGCTTTAGCCAAAAAACAACCACACCATTGAGGGTTAAATGCACTTGGTGACAGGCGCAGCTTGCCCCTGATTTTGTATATGGCCAAAAAATGAACAGACTATTGCTGGTTAAATGCACTTGGTGTGACAGCTTCACCCTGATGTAGGCTTTAGCCAAAAAACAACCACACCATTGAGGGTTAAATGCACTTGGTCGCAGCTTGTGCTGGCGCACCACAAGACACAAAATGGCCGCCGATCACCCCAGAAAAATGTGACTGACAAACGGTCTGGGCAGCCTAAAAACAGTGAGCAATTGAGGATCAGCAGCTCAATGATCCACAGCTGCAGATCGATCAGTTAATCAAGTCCTTTGGAGGAGTTAATCTGCCTAATCTCGCCCTACTGTCGCAGCCGCAACCTCTCCCTACGCTAATCAGAGCAGAGTGACGGGCGGCGCTATGTGACTCCAGCTTAAATAGAGGCTGGGTCACATGGTGCTCTGGCCAATCACAGCCATGCCAATAGTAGGCATGGCTGTGATGGCCTCTTGGGGCAAGTAGTATGACGCTTGTTGATTGGCTGCTTTGCAGCCTTTCAAAAAGCGCCAAGAAAGCGTCACAAAAGCGCCAAGAAAGCGACGAACACCGAACCCGAACCCGGACTTTTACGAAAATGTCCGGGTTCGGGTCCGTGTCACGGACACCCCAAAATTCGGTACGAACCCGAACTATACAGTTCGAGTTCGCTCATCCCTACTAATAAGACCTTCAGCTGAACCTCTGTAGGAATAGAGTTCATGAGGAGAAAGCTGAAGTAAAAAGAGGACAGATAGGACAGACTGTGGTAATGTTGCAGACTGCATACAAGTGCTGCTGCTTAGCAGCCACACCCCCACCCTCCTCTCTGTATTTCAGCTGTCTCCTCATGAACTCCATTCATACAGAGATTCAGCTGAAGATCTTATTATCTGTATTCAGGATCATAATCCCTGACAAGTTGAGAAAAGAGGGTGAAGCAGCTCTTTATCTCAGTGTTCTGAAATAACTTGTCCTGCTGTGTAACTACGGCAGGTTTTGTGTGCACTAATTGGACTGAGACCATTTAACTAATGAAAGGTATTTGTAAATATATTTATAATAAAGTAATATTTAAGGATTTTCAGTAATATAATTTTGTGAGTTCCCAGGGAACCTCTTTAAGCTACTCAAATACCTTCAGTAGCTGTCAGCCAAACTCTTGTTTGGTAGACAGGTATCTCAACTGACTCCCCCATGCACATATTTATGACATGTGCAGAGGTCACTGTGCAGTAAATATGTTGTGAATGGTAGATCTTGTGTTACAGTATTTATATACAGTACAGACCAAAGGTTTGGACACACCTTCTCATTCAAAAAGTTTTCTTTATTTTCATGACTATGACAATTATAGATTCACACTAAAGGCATCAAAACTATGAATTAACACATGTGGAATTATATACATAACAAAAAAGTGTGAAACAACTGAAAATATGTCATATTCTAGGTTCTTCAAAGTAGCCACCTTTTGCTTTGATTACTGCTTTGCACACTCTTGGCATTCTCTTGATGAGCTTCAAGAGGTAATCACCTGAAATGGTCTTCCAACAGTCTTGAAGGAGTTCCCAGAGATGCTTAGCACTTGTTGGCCCTTTTGCCTTTACTCTGCGGTCCAGCTCACCCCAAACCATCTCAATTGGGTTCAGGTCCAGTGACTGTGGAGGCCAGGTCATCTGGCGCAGCACCCCATCACTCTCCTTCATGGTCAAATAGCCCTTACACAGCCTGGAGGTGTGTTTGGGGTCATAGTCCTGTTTAAAAATAAATGATGGTCCAACTAAACGCAAACCGGATGGAATAGCATGCCGCTGCAAGATGCTGTGGTAACCATGCTGTTTCATTATGCCTTCAATTTTGAATAAATCCCCAACAGTGTCACCAGCAAAGCACCCCCACACCATCACGCCTCCTTCTCCATGCTTCACGGTGGGAACCAGGCATGCAGAGTCCATCCGTTCACCTTTTCTGCGTCGCACAAAGACATAGTGGTTGGAACCAAAGATCTCAAATTTGGACTCATCAGACCAAAGCACAGATTTCCACTGGTCTAATGTCCATTTCTTGTGTTCTTTAGCCCAAACAAGTCTCTTCTGCTTGTTGCCTGTCCTTAGCAGTGGTTTCTTAGCAGATATTCTACCATGAAGGCCTGATTCACACAGTCTCCTCTTAACAGTTGTTCTAGAGATGTGTCTGCTGCTAGAACTCTGTGTGGCATTGACCTGGTCTCTAATCTGAGCTGCTGCTAAACTGCGATTTCTGAGGCTGGTGACTCGGATGAACTTATCCTCCGCAGCAGAGGTGACTCTTGGTCTTCCTTTCCTGGGGCGGTCCGCATGTGAGCCAGTTTCTTTGTAGCGCTTGATGGTTTTTGTGACTGCACTTGGGGACACTTTCAAAGTTTTCCCAATTTTTCCCAATTTTTCGGACTGACTGACCTTCATTTCTTAAAGTAATGATGGCCACTCGTTTTTCTTTACTTAGCTGCTTTTTTCTTGCTATAATACAAATTCTAACAGTCTATTCAGTAGGACATCAGCTGTGTATCCACCTGACTTCTCCACAACGCAACTGATGGTCCTAACCCCATTTATAAGGCAAGAAATCCCACTTATTAAACCTGACAAGGGCACACCTGTGAAGTGAAAACCATTTCAGGTGACTACCTCTTGAAGCTCATCAAGAGAATGCCAAGAGTGTGCAAAGCAGTAATCAAAGCAAAAGGTGGCTACTTTGAAGAACCTAGAATATGACATATTTTCAGTTGTTTCACACTTTTTTGTTATGTATTATATTCCACATGTGTTAATTCATAGTTTTGATGCCTTTAGTGTGAATCTATAATTGTCATAGTCATGAAAATAAAGAAAACTTTTTGAATGAGAAGGTGTGTCCAAACCTTTGGTCTGTACTGTATATAAATACTGTAACACAAGATCTACCATTCACAACATATTTACTGCACAGTGACCTCTGCACATGTCATAAATATGTGCATGGGGGAGTCAGTTGAGATACCTGTCTACCAAACAAGAGTTTGGCTGACAGCTACTGAAGGTATTTGAGTAGCTTAAAGAGGTTCCCTGGGAACTCACAAAATTATATTACTGAAAATCCTTAAATATTACTTTATTATAAATATATTTACAAATACCTTTCATTAGTTAAATGGTCTCAGTCCAATTAGTGCACACAAAACCTGCCGTAGTTACACAGCAGGACAAGTTATTTCAGAACACTGAGATAAAGAGCTGCTTCACCCTCTTTTCTCAACTTGTCAGGGATTATGATCCTGAATACAGATAATAAGATCTCCAGCTGAATCCCTGTATGAATGGAGTTCATGAGGAGACAGCTGAAATACAGAGAGGAGGGTGGGGGTGTGGCTGATAAGCAGCAGCACTTGTATGCAGTCTGCAACATTACCACAGTCTGTCCTATCTGTCCTCTTTTTACTTCAGCTTTCTCCTCATGAACTCTATTCCTACAGAGGTTCAGCTGAAGGTCTTATTAGATCATTATTCAGGATAAGTAGAGCAGAGAGGAGGCTTAGGCAGATTTTTAGCTTAGCGTTCTGAAGTAACTTGTCCTACTGTGTGATTAGGACAGGATTTGTGTGTGCTAACAGGACAGTGGGCATTTTTCACACTTTTTTGTTATGCATATAATTCCACATGTGTTAATTCATAGTTTTGATGCCTTCAGTGTGAATCTACAATTTTCATAGTCATGAAAATAAAGAAAACTCTTTCAATGAGAAGGTGTGTCCAAACTTTTGGTCTGTACTGTATATATGATACCTTTCATTGTAATCCTGACTGTTATGACAGTGAGTTGACTAGTCTAAGTAAACTCTACAGAAAGCGTCAGTATACTGCAGGATTTAAGATTTTTTTTTAAATATGGCAAAGTAAAAAAAAATTACCATTCTTAAAAAATATATTTAATCTAAAAACTTGAATTAAAGAATAGGTCATTTTTTAGGAGTAAAGGATAAGGAATAAAGTATCTAATATGTAATCCTTTATATATAGCTGCTTCCTCATCCACAGAAATTATTCTTCAACCCTATCATAGGTGCTGCTAGTATTTTTTCCTATTATGTATGTGATTTAGCAGCCAGAAGTTAAAAGTGTTCTCTGGGGTACAACTAAGTTTAATATCTTACTGCTCCAATATACATTTATTTCAAAATGAAAGATCTGAAGTTTGAAAAATCTGATGGGAAGTACTGTAATGCCTAATGGATTGATGTATGCATTTACCACAAGTTGCCACTTTATATCTCAAACTCATATCCTTTCAACTTGTTCTTAGTGTCCAACATGAGATGTCACAAGATTATATGAATATCCTATGTGATAGGAATAAAAGTCAAGAGATACTCTAGGTTTCTCAAGAAAAAAAAGCATCAGACTGTGATTTAACCTTAGGCAAGGAGAATGATAAATTATCATCACAATTGCCATTTGCTCTGATATTGTGACATAAACTGCCACTTCTTCTTGAAAGTCTTTTATGTCACTAAAAGCTCCTTTGACAGCATGATAGAAAGTACATATACGTTAGATTTTATTTAAACTGATTATTCTCTGAAGACTATACAACAAAGTCTATATTGTAAAATAATTTTGATACTGCGCTCTGTCAGTTTTTGCTGCAATGTGAATACGCCCCCCTCACACCCTCCGTATGGACTAAGATGGCAACGCGGATCCTTTAGTGCAATCTCGTGGTTCACGCTCGTACAGAACAGGAGTGACATCCACGGGTAGTCACAGATACCACTAAGCCTCGACACGTTTCGGATAGAGTCTCTATCCTTAGTCAGGAAAGCCAAAATGCGAGTGTAAAGTAGCCTAATTTAATCAGTTTCTATGAGGAGGTAAGTTCTAGACTTGACAGCGGCAAATCAATTCATGTTGTATATCTGGACTAGTGATGAGCAGCATAGGCAATATTCATTTTCGCGATATTTCGCTAATTTATGGCCTAATATTCACTATAAATTTACGAATTCTAGAATTCATGATCTCCAGTCATTATTTTCTTGGTTGTGAAAATCGGCAATGTAATTTGTGTGTATTGCATGCACAATACATGCATGGCTCACTTTTGCTACATTTGTCAAGCTGCTAGACGTTTCCTGAGACTGGAGAAAATGGTTGGCAGCAACTTTCGTGACTGTGAGAAAGAACTCCTGATAGAGTGCTCCAATATGTTCGCGATTACGCAAATCGGCACTAATGATGCACATATTTTTGGCGCAATACATGCAACTTCACATTTTACCAGGTCTGAGTAGATATTACTGATTAAAGTATTGTTGTGACATCACAGCACTATGTCTGTAGCATGTATGTAAAACATATGTGTGCATAGTAATTCCTATCACACTACCTAACACCCTGTACTGGAACCTATCAGCTACACTATATCACTATCCAACCTACACTGACTATTTTTGGACAGGCAGGGTATAATACAGATATTTAGTGGGAGATAAAGTCGCCACCTGGATTTAACTATGCAAATAGGTATGAGCCTCCTATTGGATAATTACTGCATGGGCGATTATCTTTCAGCTGGCAACAAGTTATTTAACCCCAACTGGTGCAACGAGTTGCTTCTTATTTTTTAAACAACCATGTCGAAAGACACATCTCGTGGTCGTGGAAAAGATGTTAGTCTGTTTGAGAAGGGTCAAATCATTGGCATGTATCAAGCAGAGAAAACATCTAAGGAGATTGCAGAAACGACTAAAATTAGGATAAGAACACATTATTAAAAACTGGAAGGATAGTGGGGACTCATCGTATTCGAGGAAGAAATGTGGCAGTAAAAAAATCCTGAATTATCGTGATTGGTGATCTCTTAAGTGTTTGGTGAAGTAAAATCGAAGAAAAACAAGTAGTGAAAGTAAGAGCATTTCCACACGCACAATGTGAAGGGAACTTAAGGGATTGGGATTGAACAGTTATGTAGCCGTAAGAAAACCACTAATCATTGAGGCAAACCAGAAAAAAAGGTTTCAATTTGCTAGGGAGCATAAAGATTGGACTCTGGAACAATGGAAGAAGATCATGTGGTCTGATGAGTCAAGATTTACCCTGTTCCAGAGTGATGGGCGCATCAGGGTAAGAAGAGAGGCAGATGAAGTGATGCACCCATCATACCTAGTGCCTACTGTACAAGCCTGTGGGGGGCAGTGCTATGATCTGGGGTTGGTCAGGTCTAGGTTCAGAAACAGTATGTGCTCCAAGAATGAGGTCAGCTGACCTCCTGAACGTACTGAATGACCAAGTTATTCCAGCAATGGATTTTTTTCTTCCCTGATGGCACGAGCATATTCCAAGATGACAATGCCAGGATTCATCAGGCTCAAATTGTGAAAGAGTGGTTCAGGGAGCATGAGACATAATTTTCACACATGGATTGGCCACCACAGAGTCCAGACTTTAACCCCATTGAGAATCTTTGGGATGTGCTGGAGAAGGCTTTGCGCAGCAGTCAGACTCTATCATCATCAGTGCAAGATCTTGGTGAAAAATTAATGCAATACTGGATGGAAATAAATCTTGTGACATTGCAGAAGCTTATCGAAACAATGCCACAGCTAATGCGAGCCGTAATCAAAGCTAAAGGCGTTCCAATGAAATTTGGGTGGCGACTTTTTTTGTTTGGACAGGCAGTGTATATATGAGATAACTATTTAATGTAATGAAATAAGGATTCAGATGAGTCTGCAAAGCACAGAGCACAGTAATGACACTGCTCTCTCAAAACCGCAAAAAACAGTAGAAAATGGCTGCTGGGGAGTTTCTTATAAAGTAAAGGGGTAGGCAACTTCCCTATTGGTTGCTAGGGATGTTGCTAAGCTCTGACAAAGATATTGCAGCCTTCTCATTGGCCAACAAGCGATTACGAATATATAGCACTATATTCTAGATTCGCGAATTCTCAAAGTTCCAATTTTCGCTATAAAAATTTGCGATTAGAATATTTGCGCTTAATACTAATCTGGACTTCTCCGAAGAATTTGACACTGTACCACATAAAAGGTTAGTATAGAAAATGAGATTGCTTGGACTGGGAGAAAATGTTTGTAAGTGGGTAAGTAACTGGCTCAGTGATAGAAAACAGAGGGTGATTATTAACGGTAGTGATGAGCAGCAAGGGCAATATTCGAATTTGCGATATTTCACGAATATTTGGGTGAATAGTCGTCACAAAATTGCTAATTTGAGATCATTTTCTAGATTGCGAATATCGGCAATGTAATATTCACGTAATGCACGCGCAATACAGTCATGGGTCACTTTTGCTACATTTTTCAAGCTGCTAGAAGTTTTTAGACTGGAGAAAATAGTTGGCACGGCAGAACATTACAATAGCTTTATATGCAGATAGCGTGCTCCGATATATTCGCGATTGCGAATAGGCAATTAATGATGTGCATATTTTTGCGCAATACATGCAACTTCACATTTTAGCAGGTCTGACTACATATTACTGATTGGTGCACTAAGTATTGTTGTGAACTTGTGACATCACAAAACTGTGTATGTAGCATGTATGTATAGACAGCAGAACCTATCACACTACCTAACAGCTACACTACTGTATATCACGTTCTAACCTACACGGACTATCTCCCACTAACTATCTGTAATATATATATATTTTTATATATATATATATATAAATGAAAAAATTGGACTGCACTCCAGGCGTATCTTCAAACAATGTGTGTTTATTCACCCATATGTGGCATAGCGACGTTTCGGCTCCAACTGAGCCTTTCTCAAGCCTTGAGAAAGGCTCAGTTGGAGCCGAAACGTCGCTATGCCACATATGGGTGAATAAACACACATTGTTTGAAGATACGCCTGGAGTGCAGTCCAATTTTTTCATTTGTACGATCGGGTAAGCACCTGCTGCCATACTTGGACTTTGCACCCACCTTGTACGTTAGGTGGTGCCGCCTGTGGTTTTTCTTTTTCTATATATATATATATATATATATATATAAGCTAACTATCTAATGTAATGACACAGCAAAGCACAGAGCACAGCAATGACACTGCTGTCTCTCTCATAAATGCAAACAATTTCAGAAAATGGCTGCTGGGGAGGTTCTTACAGTGGGATGCGAAAGTTTGGGCAACGTTGTTAATCGTCATGATTTTCCTGTATAAATTGTTGGTTGTTACGATAAAAGATGTCAGTTATATATATCATATAGGAGACACACACAGTGATATTTGAAAAGTGAAATGAAGTTTATTGGATTTACAGAAAGTGTGCTATAATTGTTTAAACAAAATTAGGCAGGTGCATAAATTTGGGCACCACAAAAAAGAAATTAAATCAATATTTAGTAGATCCTCCTTTTGCAGAAATTACAGCCTCTAAACGCTTTCTGTAGGTTCCAATGAGAGTCTGGATTCTGGTTGAAGGTATTTTGGACCATTCCTCTTTACAAAACATCTTTAGTTCATTCAGGTTTGATGGCTTCCAAGCATGGACAGCTCTCTTTAAGTCACACCACAGATTTTTAATTATATTCAGGTCTGGGGACTGAGATGGCCATTCCAGAACGTTGCATTTGTTCCTCTGCATAAATGCCTTAGTGGATTTTGAGCAGTGTTTAGGGTCGTTGTCTTGTTGAAAGATCCAGCCCCGGCGCGGCTTCAGATTTGTCACTGATTCCTGGACATTGGTCTACAGAATCTGCTGATACTGAGTGGAATCCATGCATCCCTCAACTTTGACAAGATTCCCAGTCCCTGCACTGGCCACACAGCCCCACAGCATGATGGAACCACCACCATATTTTACTGTAGGTAGCAGGTGTTTCTCTTGGAATGCTGTGTTCTTTTTCCTCCATGCATAACGCCGCTTGTTATGGCCAAATAACTCAATTTTAGTTTCATCAGTCCACAGCACCTTATTCCAAAATGAAGCTGGCTTGTCCAAATGTGCTTTAGTCCACCTCAAGCGGCACTTTTTTATGCTGTGGGCGGAGAAAAGGCTTCCTCTGCATCACTCTCGCATACAGCATCTCCTTGTGTAAAGTGCGCCGAATGGTTGAAAGATGCACAGTGACTCCATCTGCAGCAAGAGGTTGTTGTAGGTCTTTGGTGCTGGTCTGTGGGTTGACTCTGACTGTTCTCACCATTCATCGCTTCTGTCTATCCGAGATTTTTCTTGGTCTTCAACTTCGAGCCTTAACTTGAACTGAGCCTGTGGTCTTCCATTTCCTCAATATGTTCCTAACTGTGGAAACAGACAGCTGACATCTCTGAGACAGCTTTCTGTATCCTTCCCCTAAACCATGATGGCGAACAATCTTTGCCTTCAGGTCATTTGAGAGTTGTTTTGAGACCCCCATGTTGCTACTCTTCAGAGAAAATTAAAAGAGGAGGAAAACTTACAATTGACCCCCTTAAATACTCTTTCTCATAATTGGATTCACCTGTGTATGTAGGCCAGGGGTCACTGAGCTTACCAAGCCAATTTGAGTTCCAATAATTAGTTCTAAAGGTTTTGGAATCAATAAAATGACAACGGTGCCCAAATTTATGCACCTGCCTAATTTTGTTTAAACAATTATAGCACACTCTCTGTAAATCCAATAAACTTCATTTCACTTCTCAAATATCACTGTGTGTGTCTCCTATATGATATATTTAACTGACATTTTTTATCGTAACACCCAATGATTTATACAGGAAAATCATGATGATTAACAAGGTTGCCCAAACTTTCGCATCCCACTGTATATAGTAAAGGGGTAGGCAACTTTCCTATTGGTTGCTACGGATGTTGCTAAGCCCTGACAAAGACATTGCAGCCTTCTCATTGGCCCACAAGCAAGAAGAAGGGAGGGATCATGTGTTCACGTAAAATAAAAATAAATAGACTATTTGTGAATACGAATATATAGCACTATATTCTAAATATTCACAAATTATCAAATAATCGTGCCCAACACTAATTAATGGTACACACTCAGATTGGGTCACTAGTGGGGTACTACAGGGGTCAGTATTGGGCCCTATTCTCTTTTATATATTTATTAACTACTTCCAGATAAGGCCATTTATCCCCTTCCTGACCAGGTCTAATTTAGCAAATCTGACATTTGTCACTTTATGTAGTAATAAATTTGGAATGCTTTTTATTATCCAAGCCATTTTGAGATTGTTTTCTCATGACACATTGTAATTCATGTTAATGGTAAATTTGAGTCAATATGTTTTTTTATTAATTAAAAAAATCCAAAAGTTAACGAAAATGCACTGGTTTCTAAATTTGAATCTCTCTGCTTTTAAGGGTACTTTCACACTTGCGTCAAAGTTTTCCGATATTGAATTCCGTCCTAGGGGCTCAATACCGGAATAAAACTGATCAGTTTTATCCTAATGCATTCTGAATGGAAAGCAATCCATTCAGGATACATCAGGGTGATTAAGACAGGTGGAGACCATCTCTATAGAGATGATACGTCTATCGATCAGGCTTTCCATGATTTCTACTCAGATCTCTACAATATTAACCCAGCAGAGCCTGATGAGGTCAAACACAAAAGGGGTGAATGCACCTTAGATCAGGCACTTTGATTATGCTCACCAATATCTGATAGCGAGGTCATGGACAACCTGAAATCGATTGCCAAAAGAAAAGTCACCAGGCCCCGACCACCTCCCAGCCATATATTACACAACCTTCAAGATACACTTGCCCCTTATATAGTTTAGGTCTTTAATAGTGATGTCCCAAACTATTCGCCGGCGAATAGTTCCCGGCGAACATAGCTTGTTCGCATTCGCCGCTGCGGGCAAGCATATGCGATGTTCGGTCCGCCCCCTATACATCATAATTGAGTAAACTTTGAGCCTCTACCTCACAGTCAGCAGACACATTCCAGCTAATCAGCAGCAGACCCTCCCTCCCAGACCCTCCCACCTCCAGGACAGCATACATTTTAGATTAATTCGAAATCTGCATTCACAGAGAGAGGAGGGAGAGTGTAGCTGCTGCTGATTCAATAGTGAAAGCGTTAGCTAGGGCATTGTTCTGTGTCCACAGACTCATCTGCTGTAAGGACGGCATCCAGACAGCACCCCAAAAAGCCCTTTTGAGGGCTGGTACATCAGTCTGCTTTTTTTTTCCATATATATATTGCAGTTGCCTGGCTGCCCGTGTGTGAGAGGCTGCAGGCTCAGTCATAGACAGCACTGTGTGCACAGTGCACACCATTCATACAGGGTGTGACAGAAAATACCTTGCAGATAAAAAAAAATTATATTTAATATTTTTCTGTGATCTAATCACATTTGCAAGCCCGTGTGTGTCAGGCGCCCATACATAATGTATTGTGTCCACTGGCTAGTGGCTGGTTAGGCCTGCACTCATACTGTTACAGGGTGCCATTCACCTAAATACCTTTCAGAAAAAAAAAATGTATTTAAAATTTAACTGTGATCTAATCACATTTGCAAGCCCGTGTGTGTCAGGCGCCCACACATACTCTATTATGTCCACTGGCTAGTGGCTGGCTAGGCCTGCACTCATACCGTTACAGGGTGTCATTCGCCCAAATACCTTTCAGGAAAAAAAAAATCTCTTTTAAATTTAACTGTGATCTAATCACATTTGCAAGCCCGTGTGTGTCAGCCAGGCCCACACAGACTGTACTGTGCCCACTGCCCACCACTCATATAGAGTGGCACAGTACCTTGCGCGCATAGTAACACTTATCTAATAAAAAATGACAGGCAGAGGCAGGCCAGCCACAGGGGCCGTCGTGTTCGTGGTGCTGTGATTTCCACTGGCCCTGGAATAATGCCCAGTGTTCAGAGGCGTACCCTGAACCCAAAAAAATAGTTGACTGGCTTACACAGGACGCCCAATCTTCAACAGCTTCTGCTAAGAACCTTGACGCACCATCCTCCTCCAGCTCAGCTTTGGTCACCACCACCACAGGCACCACAGCCGCTTCACTTGATCCCTCAGAGGAGTTATTTACAGATCAGTTGGATGAAATTAGTGATGCACAACCATTATTGCTAGGGGATGTAGATAACAGGGATATGTCTCAGTCAGGCAGCATTACACACATGGACGTACAGTGTGATGATGATGTTGTACCCGCTGCTGCTTCCTTTGCTGAGGTGTCAGATACAAGTGAAGTGGTTGATGATGACGATGTGTCCATGGATGCCACGTGGGTGTCTGCTCGAAGAGAAGAAGAAGAGGGGGAAAGTTCAGAAGGGGAGACAGAGAGAAGGAGGAGACGAGTTGGAAGCAGGGGGAGGTCGTCGCAAGGAGCTAGGGGCACAGTCAGACAGTATGTATCGGCACCCGGGGTCAGCCAGACAGCACGCCAATCAACACATGCTGTTGCCACCACCAGAATGCCGTCATTGCAAAGCTCAGCAGTGTAGCATTTTTTTTGTGTGTCTGCCTCTGACAACAGCAATGCCATTTGCAACCTGTGCCAAAAGAAACTGAGTCGTGGGAAATCCAACACCCACCTAGGGAACAATTGCTTTGAGAAGGCACATGATCGCACATCACAAACGTCTATGGGATCAACACATGATGACGAATAGAAGCAGCACACAAACTCAAAGCCAGCATCCTCCTCCTGGTCCAGCATCTTCAGCCACATCAACCACTGCTGTCCTCCTTGCCCCCTCTCAACCACCCGCCACTCCGCCTCTCACCTTCAGCAGTTCCATCTCATCTGCCCACAGTCAGGTGTCTGTAAAGGAAATGTTTGAGCGTAAGAAGCCAATGTCACAGAGTCACCCCCTTGCCCGGCATCTGACAGCTGGCTTGACGGAACTCTTAGCCCGCCAGCTTTTACCATAACAGCTGGTGGAGTCTGAGGCCTTCAAAAAATTTGTCGCTATTGGGACACCACAGTGGAAGGTACCCGGACAATTTTTTTTTTTTTTCAAATAAGGCAATCCCAAACTCTACTCAGTGATTGAAAAAGAAATCATGGCATCTCTGGCATAGAGTGTTGGGGCAAGGGTCCATCTGACCACTGATACCTGGTCTGCAAAGCACGGTCAGGGCAGGTATGTCACCTACACTGCGCATTGGGTCAACCTGCTGACGGCTGCCAAGCATGGAATGCGTGGCTCTGCAGCGGAGTTGGTGACACCGCCACGACTTGCAGGCAGGCCTACTGCCACCTCCTCTACTCTTCCTACTCCATCCTCTTCCATAACCTCCTCGGCTGAGTGCTCTTCTGCTGCGGCGTCTGGCTGCACATCAACTGAACACGCCCAGCTCCCCAGGGGCTATTCCACATCCCGGATACGACAGTGTCACGCTGTCTTGGGGTTGACTTGCCTGAAAGCAGAGAGCCACACTGGACCAGCACTCCTGTCCGCCCTGAATGCACAGGTGGATCAGTGGCTGACCCAGCACCAACTCGAGATTGGCAAAGTGGTGTGTGACAATGGAAGCAATTTGTTGGCGCCATTGAATTTGGGCAAGTTGTCACATGTGCCGTGCATGGCACATGTGTTGAATCTCATCGCACAACGCTTTGTGTCTAAGTACCCAGGCTTACAGGACGTCCTCAAGCAGGCCAGGAAGGTGTGTGGCCATTTCAGGCGTTCCTACACGGCCATGGCACACTTTTCAGACATTCAGCGCCGAAACAGCATGCCAGTGAGGCGCTTGATTTGCGACAGCCCGACACGTTGGAATTCAACACTCCTAATGTTCGATCGCCTGCTCCAACAAGAAAAAGCCGTCAACGAGTATTTGTATGACCGGGGTGCTAGGACAGCCTCTGTGGAGCTGGGACTTTTTTTGCCACGTTACTGGACGCTCATGCGCAATGCCTGTAGGCTCATGCGTCCTTTTGAGGAAGTGACAAACCTAGTCAGTCGCACCGAAGGCACCATCAGCGACCTCATCCCATTTGTTTTCTTCCTGGAGCGTGCCCTGCGAAGAGTGCTGGATCAGGCTGTAGATGAGCGTGAAGAGGAAGAGGAAGAGTTGTGGTCACCATCACCACCAGAAACAGCCTTGTCATCATCGCTTGCCGGACCTGCGGCAACGCTGCAAGAGGAGTATGAGGAAGAGGAGTCAGAGGAGGAAAGTGGCTTTGAGGAGGAGGAAGACCAACCACAGCAGGCATCCCAGGGTGCTCGTTGTTGTCACCTATCTGGGACCCGTGGTCTTGTACGTGGCTGGGGTGAAGAACAGACTGTCAATGACATCAGTGAGGAGGAGGAACGGGAAATGAGTAGCTCGGCATCCAACCTTGTGCAAATTGGGTCTTTCATGCTGTCATGTCTGTTGAGGGACCCTCGTATAAAAAGGATGAAGGAGAACAACCTGTACTGGGTGGCCACGCTACTAGACCCCCGTTATAAGCAGAAAGTGGCAGAAATGTTACAAAATTACTGGAAGTCAGAAAGGATGCAGCAGTTCAAAACCAAACTAAAAAATATGCTTTACACAGCTTATAAGGGGGATGTCACAGCACAAAGGGAATCTAACTGGGTAAGATGTGAAAGTAATCCTCCTCCTACCACGACCACGGCGGCAAGGACAGGATGCTTTACAGATGTGTTGTTGATGGAGGACATGCAGAGTTTTTTCAATCCTACACATCGCCACAGCCCTTCGGGATCCAGCCTTAGAGAACGACTCGACCGACAGGTGGCAGACTACCTCGCCTTAACTGCAGATATTGACACTCTGAGGAGCGATGAACCCCTTGACTACTGGGTGTGCAGTTTTGACCTGTGGCTGAGCTATCCCAGTTTGCGATAGAACTTCTGGCCTGCCCCGCTTCAAGTGTCCTGTCAGAAAGGACCTTCAGTGCAGCAGGAGACATTGTCACTGACAAAAGAAGTCGCCTCGGTCAAAAAAGTGTTCATTACCTCACCTTCATTAAGATGAATGAGGCATGGATCCCAAAGGGACTGACAGTAGGGGATACGTTTAACAAAAGGCCTGATGACATGCCTTGGCCTCCAAACGGTCCCCACGCTGCTGTATTTAATGTCTGCATACCGGATGACTTTCGTGAATTCTCCACCACCAACTAGGGTTCAAGCCGCAATGTTTTAGTCACCTTTCTGCCTTGAAAACATCAATTTTTCCGGCCCCTACTACAACAGCGGCTGCAACAATAACATTGTTTTTCAGGCATGTGTACATGCCTGATTTTTCTGGTCTCTGGTGCTGCACTGTGGCTGCAAAAACAAACCCAAAAAAAAGGCACATACAAGTGTCAATTCCCCTTTCGTGATCGTTACCTTGTTGTGGTGAAGGAGCTTGCATATCACAATGAAGCGATCATCACCTTTATGAGTGTGTACACCCCAGATGATAAGGCCGTTGCTTCATTATGATCAGACCAAAAGCGATCGGGACGGCTGGATGTTTTTTCATAGAAAAAACGTAAAAAATTTTATTTATCTTTTTTTAAGTTGTATGGGTGGGTTTTTAATACATAAAATAAAAAAAAATCATAATAAAGTCTCTTATTAGTTTATTAGAAATAATGCAGACAATTTAAAAAATCCCCAACAATTCCAATACAAATCAAGTACAAAGCTCAGAACTAAATTATTCCAGGATGTCGTAATGGTTTGTTAATTCGACAATGGTTAATCAATTCGACACACGTCCCCGGTAGGGGACGTAACAGGGATTGAACTGATAGGAATAGGACTAGTTAAGACACCACTCATATGGGGTGTCACAGCACATTGCTCCGTGCACGCGCAGTGCCCCAACTTGGGAGTAAGAGGACCGACCAAGCTGCTTTTTCCATCTCCCGGTTCCTAAAATCAATTCAGTTTGGTGTATCAGAGTTTGGGCTGTCACTGTGAAGGCAGTCAAAGATACCGTCCTAAATTTTTTTTTCACAAAAGGCAATCCCACCCTGATATGGGACGTAACAGGGATTAAACTGATGAGAAGAGATAACTACAGGAAATACCACTCATATCGGGTGTGACAGTAAATTGCACAGCACAGACGCAGTGACCGTGGCGTGGATTCAAACAAAGGGGAGGGAGCCAGCAATTTTTTAACCATCTCCCCGTTCGAAAAATCTATTTAATAAATGGACCACAGATTGGGGACGTAACAGGGATAAAACTGATGAGAAGAGAGAACTACAGGAAATGCCACTCATATCGGGTGTGACAGTAAATTGCACGGCGCAGATGTAGTGACCGAGGCGTGGATTTAAACAAAGGGGAGGGAGCCAGCAATTTTTTAACCATCTCTCCGTTTGAAAAATCTATTTAATAAATGGACCTCAGGTTGGGGGCGTAATAGGGATTAAACTGATGAGAAGAGAGAACTATAGAAAATAGCACTCATATCGGGTGGGACAGTAAATTGCACGGCACAGACGCAGTGACCGTGGATTCAAACAAAGGGGAGAGAGCCAGCGTTTTTTTAATTATCTCCCCATTCGAAAAATCTATTTAATTCACCTTTCCGGGACCATTGGTGTTGTACGTGACTGGGTGGAGGAAGAAACCTTCAATGACATCAACGGGACATGGCTAGCTTGGTATCCAACCTTGTGCAAATGGGAAGTTTGCGGTTGGGCAAATGGACTGTTTGCGGTGGTTTGCGGTGCATTAAAAGGGGAGTTTGGTCTGTCAATGTCTGTGAAGCGGGCGTAACCCTTACACTACCTGATCGATACAACATCATACCTGATCGTATACACACACTGGATGTTTTAAACCACGTTGTTAAAAAAAAAATAATTGGATTGTTAGGTGATTTATGCCCTTTATGGATTAAAAAACCAACTCTGCGTCAACTATGTAATTTTCCATGGGAGTTTTGTCATGGATCCCCCTCCGGCATGCCACAGTCCAGGTGTTAGTCCCCTTGAAACAACTTTTCCATCACTATTGTGGCCAGAAAGAGTCCCTGTGGGTTTTAAAATTCGCCTGCCCATTGAAGTCAATGGCGGTTCGCCCGGTTCGCCCGTTCGCGAACATTAGCAAAAATTCGCGTTCGCTGTTCGCGAACGGAAAATTTTATGTTCGCGACATCTCTAGTGGTGAGGTGGAAGCAGCATGAGGAGACCACAGATTAGCCCAATGACAGAGTTTGGAGGTGGCGGTAGCAGCATCAAGAGGAGGCCACAGGGTGGCACAATGACAGTGTGGAGGTGGGAGCAGCATCAGGAGACCACAGAGTGTGGAGGTGGCAGCAGCAACATCAGGCGGCCACAGAGTGGTACAATGAGAGACCATGGAGGTGGCAGCAGCAGTATCAGGAGGAGGCCAAAGGGTTGCACAATGACAGTGTGGAGGTGTCAGCAGCATCAGAAAGCCACAGAATGGTACAATGAGAGACCATGGATGTGGTGGCAGCAGCATAATGGGGGGGGGGCACAGGGTGGAATAATGACAGTGTGGGGGTGGCGGCAGCATAAAGAGGCCACAGAGTGGCACAATGACTAAGTGTGGAGATGGCAGAAACAGCAGAATCAGGATGAGGCCACAGGGTGGCACAATTACAGTGTAGTGGTTACGGCAGCAGCAGCATCAGGAAAAGGCAACGGGGTGACATAATATCACTGTGGACGTGGCAGTAGCATCAGGAGGCCACAGAGTGGCCCAATAACAAGTGTGGAGATGGAGGAAACAGCAGAATTAGGAGGAGGCCACAGGGTGGCACAATGACAGTGTGGAGGTGGCAGCATCAGCATCAGGAAACCTGAGTGGTGAGGTGGCACCAGCATCAAGAGACCCCAGAGTGACCCGTTGACAGAGTGGGGAGGTGGGTGGCAATACCAGTACCAGCTAAATATGGTGGGTGAAAGAAGGAGCACTTGGAATCAGATGTGTGGCAGCATCAGAATAGTAGCTGAGGCAGGTAGCCATAAGAAACCGGTCTCCTTTGTCAAAGTGTTGGTGTGGCACCATTGATGATCTATCCTGATGCATCATGCATTGGTGGGTGGAAATCCTGGCTGATCCATGCACGATACATATTGACAAAGGTCAGTCTCTCCACATTTTGGGTGGACTGGTGAGTTTTTCTTGGGGTAACTATGGCCCCTGCCGCACTAAACACCCACTCTGATGCCACACTACTGGCCGGGCAGGACAGCTTTTCCAGGGAAAACTCTGCCAGTTGTGGCCACAAATCCAGTTTGACTGCCCAGTAGTCCAATGGATCTTCAATGTGGGGTGGCAGGGTGCTGTCCAAGTATGCCAGCACCTGATGGCTCAGGTCCTGCTCCAGGTCTAGCTGCTGCTGCTGGTGAGTAGTTTCATCACTAGGCAGGTATAGAAAGCCGCTCATCAGTGACTCTAGACTTAAGTTTCTGCTGATGGAGCTGGAACTGCTCCTACCCCTCCACCCTGCCACAGAAGGCATGGCAGAGGAACGAGAGCGCAGAGGGGCTCCCCCGGTCAGACCTGCGAGAGGATAGATGATGGTGCAGATAGGCAGCGGCCAACTGACTACATAAGATTTCTCTATAGTAGTTCAGTTTGTCCTCCCTCTCAGCGGGTGTAAAAAAAGGCCCCCATTTTGGACTGGTAGTAAGTGTGGAGAGCCAGAAGTCTTCCCTCTATAGTCGGTCCAACATATGGCGGGTGGAATTCTATCACGTGGAAACGTCGATTATCAGCCTACATTGGGGGATGGTGTTCTTCCGCTGCAGCTCAAGGAGGGTGTGCTTTGCGGTGTGCGAGTGTCACGCTTTGCGGTGTGCGAGTGTCACGCCTTGCCCTGTGAATGTGCGGAGGTCTGTCAGACTGGCTGCACATGTCTGACTTCTCGTTTTGATTTGGGTTTGAGCTGGATCCACCTTCCCTCAAGTGTACTGGGTTTCATTGTTAGTGAGGCTATTTATCCCTCCCCCCCAGTGGCCTGTGTGGGTTATAGTTCTTTCCTGGGAGCTCTTGATGTGTGGTGGATTGTCTGCACCAGCTCTGCTCAAGATAAGTCTTCTCCATTATTTCCCTTTGTGTGTTTGCCTCTTCCCTTTTCCCAGCTGCTTAGGTTTGCCCAGGATGTTTTGGTTTAGGCACGAGGACATGTGCATATCCTCCATAAGGGTATGCACATGGGCACAGCAGTTTAGGGAAAGCTTTTAGGGTTCACTAGGAGGTGACCCGTTTCTCCCTAGCTTTTGGGCCTAGTCGTTTGTTCTGTTTGTTTTCCTGTGTTTGGTTATTTCCCCGCTTACCTACCTATCGTGACATTATAACCGCCCAAAAAACTGCAATTTCCCTGCTGTTTGCAGAATGGAGGCTATGGATGCCTTGGTTGATCGCATGCAGGGATTATCGCTGGAGGTTGCTGATCTCCGCTGTTCTGTTGCACGGTGTCATAATGCTCTGGCGTCTGGCGCCATTGGAGGAAATCAGGTCTGCTTAGACCCTAAAGTCGCTCTCCCTGTTTTCAGGGGGTGGTGATGACTTTCTTCAGTTCAGGGAGTTCTGCAGGTTGTATTTTCATCTGCGGCCAATGTCATCTGTTGACGAGACTCAAAGAGTGGGGATCATTATATTTCTGCTTAAAGGGGACACACAGTCCTGGGCTTTTTCTCTGCCGACCGGTTTGCCATAGAGCCTTGGCCTTGATTTATGATGACTTAGACCGGGTCTCTATGGCTGAATCTAAGCTGCGAAGTTTGTTACAGGGAGAACGTACTGCAGAGTTGTATTGTACAGAATTTAGAAGATGGGCAACTGACTCAGGGTGGAATGATCCTGCACTCCGGAGTCAGTTTTGTCAGGGGCTATCTGAGAGGTTAAAAGATGCCCTTGCTTTTTATGAGTATCCCGATTCATTGGAGATGGCCATGTCTTTGGCAGTGCGGCTTGATAGACGTCTTAGAGAGAGGTATAAGATTCCTCTCAAGTGGGGGGTCCCGTCTGTAAGTGGGTCCGTCCCACCTAGTCCCCAGGGTAATATGATTTTTGAATCTGGGGCAGGAGAAGAGCCTATGCAGTTGGGCCAGGTTTCCTTTTGCTCAGGTGAAAGGGATTTTAGAAAGCTGAATAAGCGATGTTACTTCTGTGGAAAAGAAGGTAATTTTGTTTGTGTGTGTCCTTTTGTTAAACCTCAAAGCTGTATTGAAAAACTATGGAGGTATTCACATAAAGAGGAAAAATATTTCCCTGACTCTTGGTAATGTGAATGGGGAGTCTGAGCAACCAAATATGCATTCTCCCTGCAATACCAGTTTCCTCCTGCCTGCCATGGTGGCGCTAGACTCGGTACATTTTGATTTTGAGATATTTGTTGACAGTGGTGAAATCTTGGTTTTAGAACTAGCACTTTAGATAAAGAGATACCAGTGTTTGCTATTGATTCCTCCCCTCTCTCACAAAAGAGTCTTACTCATATCGTTTTTGGTTTACCGTGGTTGATAAAGCATAACCCTACTATTGACTGGCAAACAAGACAAATCAGTAGCTGGAGTGAATTTTGTTCGGACATCTGTCTTTGTGCTTTTAGGGCTCTTTCACACTTGCGTTCTTTTCTTCCAGCATAGAGTTCCGTCGTCGGGGCTTTATGCCGGAAGAATCCTGATCAGTTTTATCCTAATGCATTCTGAATGGAGTGAAATCCGTTCAGGATGCATCAGGATGTCTTCAGTTGCGGAACGGAACGTTTTTTGGCCGGAGAAAATACCGCAGCATGCAAGAATTGCCGCAAGGCCGGATCCGGAATTAATGCCCATTGAAAGGCATTGATCCGGATCCGGCCTTAAGCTAAACGTCGTTTCGGCGCTTTGCCGGATATGACGTTTAGCTTTTTCTGAATGGTTACCATGGCTGCCGGGACACTAAAGTCCTGGCAGCCATGGTAAAGTGTAGTGGGGAGCGGGGGAGAAGCATACTTTCCGTCCGTTCGGCTCCCGGGGCGCTCCAGAGTGACGTCAGGGCGCCCCAAGTGCATGGATCACGTGATCGCATGGCACGTCATCCATGCGCATGGGGCACTCTGACGTCATTCTGGAGTGCCCCGGGAGCCACACGGACTGTAAGTATACCGCTCCCCCGCTCCCCGCTCCTACTATGGCAACCAGGACTTTAATAGCGTCCTGGCTGCCATATTAACACAAAGCATTTTGAAGACGGATCCGTCTTCAAATGCTTTCAGTACACTTGCATTTTTCCGGATCCGGCGTGTAATTCCGGCAAGTGGAGTACACGCCGGATCCGGACAACGCAAGTGTGAAAGAGGCCTTATATCAGGGGTGTCAACTACGGTCCTACCTCAGTTTCTCTCAGATTTTGCAGACGTATTATCGGAGGGTGGAGCTCAGGAGCTGCCCCCCCCCATCGAGAATATGATTGTCCAGTCAATCTCATTCCTGGAGATAAACTATCAATATCTCGACTATGCAGCCTTTCCCAACCCGAAAGAGAAGCTATGCGGAAGTAAATTGCAGAGAGTTTGGCAAAGGGACATATTAGGCCATCTAAGTCCCCTGTGGCTGCCGGCTTCTTTTTCGTAAAAAAAGAAAGACTGATCACTTAGACCATGTTTAGATTTCCAGAAATTGAATCTCATTACAGTCCGTGATCCGTATCCCCTTCCTTTGATTTCTGATCTATTTGATCAAATTGTCGGAGCCAAGGTGTTCTCCAAGTTGGATTTAGGAGGAGCTTATAATCTGATCAGAATTAAGGAAGGAGATGAGTGGAAAATGGGCTTCAATATGAGCTTTCAAATGGCCTTCATTTTGAGAATCTTGTCATGCCCTTTGGTTTAACTAATGCGCCAGCGGTCTTTCAGTGATTTGTCAATGATATTTTCCATCATTTAGTGGGAAGGTTAATTGTTATTTACCTTGATGATATACTAATTTACTCACCCATTTTGGAGACCCATCAGGATCACGTAAGACAGGTGTCGTCGATCCTTCGGGAGAATAAATTGTATGCAAAATAGGAAAAATGTGTATTTGCTGTCCAGGAGCTACCGTTTTTAGGATACCTGCTTGGTCTTGAAAAGGTCCAAGCGGTACTGGAATGGGAGCGCACTAACCAAAACCTAGAGACCTATTTAAGGAGTTTTGTTGCTGAGAACCAGGGTGACTGGTCCTTGTTCTTGTCTCTAGTCAAATTTGCCTTGAATAACCATAGACAGGAGTCCTCTGATAAGTCACCATTTTTTGGCGGATATGGTTTTCACCCACAGTTTGGTACTTTTTCTGGGACTGGATCTTCTGGGATGCCAGAAGAGGAGAGATTCTCTTCCGCCTTGTCATCTATCTGGTAGACGATCCAAGTTAATTTGGAAAAGATGGGTGAAAGATATAAATGGATGGCTGACAGGAGACAGATGACTGGTCGGACCTGTGTGTGTGATTTGGTGTGGTTGTCCACTAAAAACATCAAGCTGAAGGTACCATCTTGGAAATTAGGTCCAAGATTTATTGGCTCTTACAAAATCTTTGCGATTGTCCACCCGGTGCCGTTTCGCCTGGATCTTTTGCAGACCTCGAAGATCCATAATGTGTTTCACAGGTCTTTATTAAAGAAATATGTGGAACCATCTCCATTGTCACCTCCAGAAAGCCAGGATTCGATTTATTGATGAAGGACACAGAGTTCCTTCCCTGTGTGACTCCGTTCGCCCAGGCATACAATGTGCAGAACATGACACCGCCATTCCCTGCACATGTGGTATACTGGAGGGGCACTGTGAACTGTTCCTGCAGTGGAGGCTGAGGACACGTTGGAGGATGAGGAGGCGGAGGCGAACATTGTTGCAGGACCAACGGCATGAGAACATAGAGGCAGAAGCGGTGTAACCTGGCCAAGTTGCAAGTGTGGCTGTGCAGGAACCACATTCACCCAGTGGGCCGTCAAAGACATGTACTGTCCATATCCATAGTTATAGCTCCACACTTTGGCGCAGCCATGCAATTTGGTTGACACCGACAGGCTCAATGACTGGCCTACCTTCTGTTCTTCATGTGTGTGCAGGGCTCGTACTGCCTTTTTGGCAAAGAAATGAAGGCTTGGGACTCTCCACTTTGGCTCAGCACAAGCCATCAGTTCTCTGAAAGGTGCAGAGTCCACCACTTGGAAAAGGAGGGACTAAAGCACCAGCACCTTGGCCAAGAGCACATTCAGCTTCTGCGCCTTTGGATAAGTGCACGCATACTGTTGTCTCTTGGAAATAACTTTGGTGATCGATTGCTGACGGAATGACTGACAAGGAGTAGGAGCATCAGAAATGGTAGATGATGGGAAGGAAAGAGAGCTCACTACGGCTAAGGTCGTGGAGCCATGTCTGAAATCGGGTGCTTGCTACTGGGTGATGCAGCGGTTGCTGCGGCAGGCTGAACCACCGCATCAGAGCCACAGTTCTCCCAGGCCACTTTATTGTGATGCTACATATGTTGACGCAGGGCTGTGGTGCTAACAGTGGCATCCTGGCCACGCTTCACCTTCTGCCCACAGATTCTACAAATGGCCATGTTCACCTCCTCCGGAGGCTTAGCAAAAAACTGACACACCCAACATTCTGCGCTGACTGACTGCTACCGCCGCTGCTTCCGTGAACTCCTACACCACTACTTTCTGGGCAGTTAGGCTCCTGTGAAGCGAGTGATCTACCCCGGGCACGTTTGGCTACCGACCTACCACTGCTGCCACACTGACACCCAGCCACACTAGCGACTTGCTGGCTCTGCCGCTTCCTCACACACGAGCTGCTACTCTTCTCCCGATAATGAGAAAGCCCCTAATTCACCAAACTCCCAAGTGCGATCAGCTACATCATCTTCATCGAGTACTGTCTGCACGTCACCGATGTCCTCCTCAACAGTCTTTGGAACAGGAGCCTGATCGATCACAACACCTGCTCCCACACCACTCTCCTCATCACTACTTGCTTGCCTACCAGAGGAAGCAGTAGCTGTCTCCTCCACATCCTGGCTGGCCAGTAGCTTCTGATTGTCCTCTAATGGCTCGTCCTCACCGTATAGTGGATCTGAGCCTACAGCATATAATACTTCTCTGGCTGAGGGAACAGAAAAGTACAGAGGCAGGTTAAGGACAGGTGAGGGCACAAGGACTGCTTCCGGGCCATTCCAACTAAGGGTTGTGTCTGACAAACACACCGGTGTCTGATGTCACTTGCAACTAAATGGATGACCGAGTCAACCATTCAAGAACCGCTGGGTTGCTGGTCAAGACACGGCCGCTATAGGTCACTGTAATCTCAGGCCTCTTGCTGTGACTCCTGTTGCCACGCTCCCTAACTCTTTTGCGACCTGTGCCTGCGCCATAAACAATTAGGCAACTGCCACTCCCCTGTGAAGGGCCTGTCATTTCTCTGTCTGGCATACTGTTAGATCAAATAAATAAATAAAAAGGAAATTTAAACACCCCAAAAAAGTCTGTAATTTTCTAACTTCACCACACAACGGCTAATAAGCCATTTTTTTCCTACTAATACATGCCAAAGAAGGCTTTAGAACATATAACTGCACCGCTGAACAGCGAATAGGCCCATACTTTTTCCACTAATACACGCTACAAAAGGCTTTAGAACATATAACTGCACCGCTGAATGGCAAATAGGCCCTTACTTTTTTCCTCTTATAAACGCCACAAAAGACTTTAAAACATATAACTGCACCTCTAAACGGCAAATAAAATATATATTTTTTTCTGATAATAGACGACAAAAAGGGCTGGAATTTTCTCACTTCACCAGACAACGTCAAATACTTATTTTTGTGTCACTAATAGGGATGAGCGAACTCGAACTGTATAGTTCGGGTTCGTACCGAATTTTGGGGTGTCCGTGACACGGACCCGAACCCGGACATTTTCGTAAAAGTCTGGGTTTGGGTTCGGTGTTCGTCGCTTTCTTGGCGCTTTTGTGACGCTTTCTTGGCGCTTTTTGAAAGGCTGCAAAGCAGCCAATCAACAAGCGTCATACTACTTGCCCCAAGAGGCCGTCACAGCCATGCCTACTATTGGCATGGCTGTGATTGGCCAGAGCACCATGTGACCCAGCCTCTATTTAAGCTGGAGTCACATAGCGCCGCCCGTCACTCTGCTCTGATTAGCGTAGGGAGAGGTTGCGGCTGCGACAGTAGGGCGAGATTAGGCAGATTAACTCCTCCAAAGGACTTGATTAATCGATCGATCTGCAGCTGTGCATCATTGAGCTGCTGAAATTCAAATGCTCACTGTTTTTAGGCTGCCCAGACCGTTTGTCAGTCACTTTTTTCTGGGGTGATCGGCGGCCATTTTGTGTCTTGTGCGGTGCTGCGACCAAGTGCATCCAAGCTGCGACCAAGTGCATTTAACCCTCAATGGTGTGGTTGTTTTTGGGCTAAAGCCTACATCAGGGTGAAGCTGTCACACCAAGTGCATTTAACCAGCAATAGTCTGTTTATTTTTTGGCCATATACTACATCAGGGGCAAGCTGCGCCTGTCACCAAGTGCATTTAACCCTCAATGGTGTGGTTGTTTTTTGGCTAAAGCCTACATCAGGGTGAAGCTGTCACACCAAGTGCATTTAACCAGCAATAGTCTGTTCATTTTTTGGCCATATACTAAATCAGGGGCAAGCTGCGCCCGTCACCAAGTGCATTTAACCAGCAATAGTCTGTTCATCTTTTGGCCATATACTACATCAGGGGCAAGCTGCGCCCGTCACCAAGTGCATTTAACCCTCAGTAGTGTGGTTGGTCAAGCTGTCACACCAAGTGCATTTAACCAGCAATAGTCTGTTCATTTTTTGGCCATATACTACATCAGGGGCAAGCTGCGCCTGTCACCAAGTGCATTTAACCCTCAATGGTGTGGTTGTTTTTTGGCTAAAGCCTACATCAGGGTGAAGCTGTCACACCAAGTGCATTTAACCAGCAATAGTCTGTTCATTTTTTGGCCATATACTACATCAGGGGCAAGCTGCGCCCGTCACCAAGTGCATTTAACCCTCAGTAGTGTGGTTGGTCAAGCTGTCACACCAAGTGCATTTAACCAGCAATAGTGTGGTTATTTTTTGGCCATATCCCAGTCTAATTCTGTCACTAAATCCATACCGGTCACCCAGCGCCTAAATACTAGGCCTCAAATTTATATCCCGCTAAATCTGTCGTTACCGCTGTACTGTTGTGGCTGGGCAAGTTATTTAGTGTCCGTCAAAGCACATTTTTTGTTCAGGGTTGAAATACAATTCCCAATTTAGCAATTTCATAATTTTGTGGTTTCTGCTATATCAGAGCTATTTGAAATCTATCCCTAAAAGGGTATATAATATTCAAGGTGCACATAGGGTCATTCAGAATAACTTCACACACACGCTACTGTGCATTTCCAAGTCTAATTCTGTCACTAAATCCATACCGGTCACCCAGCGCCTAAATACTAGGCCTCAAATTTATATCCCGCTACATCTGTCGTTACCGCTGTCCTGTTGTGGCTGGGCAAGTTATTTAGTGTCCGTCAAAGCACATTTTTTGTTCTGGGTTGAAATACAATTCCCAATTTAGCAATTTCATAATTTAGTGGTTTCTGCTATATCAGAGCTATTTGAAATCTATCCCTAAAAGGGTATATAATATTCAAGGTGCACATAGGGTCATTCAGAATAACTTCACACACACGCTACTGTGCATTTCCAAGTCTAATTCTGTCACTAAATCCATACCGGTCACCCAGCGCCTAAATAGTAGGCCTCAAATTTATATCCCGCTAAATCTGTCGTTACCGCTGTCCTGTTGTGGATGGGCAAGTTATTTAGTGTCCGCCAAAGCACATTTTTTGTTCTGGGTTGAAATACAATTCCCAATTTAGCAATTTCATAATTTAGTGGTTTCTGCTATATCAGAGTTATTTGAAATCTATCCCTAAAACGGTATATAATATTCAAGGTGCACATAGGGTCATTCAGAATAACTTCACACACACGCTACTGTGCATTTCCAAGTCTAATTCTGTTAGTAAATCCATACCGGTCACCCAGCGCCTAAATAGTAGGCCTCAAATTTATATCCCGCTAAATCTGTCGTTACCGCTGTCCTGTTGTGGATGGGCAAGTTATTTAGTGTCCGCCAAAGCACATTTTTTGTTCTGGGTTGAAATACAATTCCCAATTTAGCAATTTCATAATTTAGTGGTTTCTGCTATATCAGAGCTATTTGAAATCTATCACTAAAAGGGTATATAATATTCAAGGTACACATAGGGTCATTCAGAATAACTTCACACACACGCTACTGTGCATTTCCAAGTCTAATTCTGTTAGTAAATCCATACCGGTCACCCAGCGCCTAAATACTAGGCCTCAAATTTATATCCCGCTACATCTGTCGTTACCGCTGTCCTGTTGTGGCTGGGCAAGTTATTTAGTGTCCGTCAAAGCACATTTTTTGTTCTGGGTTGAAATACAATTCCCAATTTAGCAATTTCATAATTTAGTGGTTTCTGCTATATCAGAGCTATTTGAAATCTATCCCTAAAAGGGTATATAATATTCAAGGTGCACATAGGGTCATTCAGAATAACTTCACACACACGCTACTGTGCATTTCCAAGTCTAATTCTGTCACTAAATCCATACCGGTCACCCAGCGCCTAAATAGTAGGCCTCAAATTTATATCCCGCTAAATCTGTCGTTACCGCTGTCCTGTTGTGGATGGGCAAGTTATTTAGTGTCCGCCAAAGCACATTTTTTGTTCTGGGTTGAAATACAATTCCCAATTTAGCAATTTCATAATTTAGTGGTTTCTGCTATATCAGAGCTATTTGAAATCTATCCCTAAAAGGGTATATAATATTCAAGGTGCACATAGGGTCATTCAGAATAACTTCACACACACACTACTGTGCATTTCCAAGTCTAATTCTGTTAGTAGATCCATACCGGTCACCCAGCGCCTAAATACTAGGCCTCAAATTTATATCCCGCTACATCTGTCGTTACCGCTGTACTGTTGTGGCTGGGCAAGTTATTTAGTGTCCGTCAAAGCACATTTTTTGTTCTGGGTTGAAATACAATTCCCAATTTAGCAATTTCATAATTTAGTGGTTTCTGCTATATCAGAGCTATTTGAAATCTATCCCTAAAAGGGTATATAATATTCAAGGTGCACATAGGGTCATTCAGAATAACTTCACACACACGCTACTGTGCATTTCCAAGTCTAATTCTGTCACTAAATCCATACCGGTCACCCAGCGCCTAAATACTAGGCCTCAAATTTATATCCCGCTGAATTTGAATACAATACATTGGGCCAAATAATATTTTTGTTGTTGTGGTGAACCATAACAATGAGGAAAACATCTAGTAAGGGACGCGGACGTGGACATGGTCGTGGTGGTGTTAGTGGACCCTCTGGTGCTGGGAGGGGACGTGGCCGTTCTGCCACATCCACACGTCCTAGTGTACCAACTACCTCAGGTCCCAGTAGCCGCCAGAATTTACAGCGATATATGGTGGGGCCCAATGCCGTTCTAATGATGGTAAGGCCTGAGCAGGTACAGGCATTAGTCAATTGGGTGGCCGACAGTGGATCCAGCACGTTCACATTATCTCCCACCTAGTCTTCTGCAGAAAGCACACAGATGGCGCCTGAAAACCAACCCCATCAGTCTGTCACATCACCCCCATGCATACCAGGGAAACTGTCTGAGCCTCAAGTTATGCAGCAGTCTCTTATGCTGTTTGAAGACTCCGCTGGCAGGGTTTCCCAAGGGCATCCACCTAGCCCTTCCCCAGCGGTGAAAGACATAGAATGCACTGACGCACAACCACTTATGTTTCCTGATGATGAGGACATGGGAATACCACCTCAGCATGTCTCTGATGATGACGAAACACAGGTGCCAACTGCTGCGTCTTTCTGCAGTGTGCAGACTGAACAGGAGGTCAGGGATCAAGACTGGGTGGAAGACGATGCAGGGGACGATGAGGTCCTAGACCCCACATGGAATGAAGGTCGTGCCACTGACTTTCACACTTCAGAGGAAGAGGCAGTGGTGAGACCGAGCCAACAGCGTAGCAAAAGAGGGAGCAGTGGGCAAAAGCAGAACACCCGCCGCCAAGAGACTCCGCCTGCTACTGACCGCCGCCATCTGGGACTGAGCACCCCAAAGGCAGCTTCAAGGAGTTCCCTGGCATGGCACTTCTTTAAACAATGTGCTGACGACAAGACCCGAGTGGTTTGCACGCTGTGCCATCAGAGCCTGAAGCGAGGCATTAACGTTCTGAACCTGAGCACAACCTGCATGACCAGGCACCTGCATGCAAAGCATGAACTGCAGTGGAGTAAACACCTTAAAACCAAGGAAGTCACTCAGGCTCCCCCTGCTACCTCTTCTGCTGCTGCCGCCTCGGCCTCTTCCTCTGCCTCTGGAGGAACGTTGGCACCTGCCGCCCAGCAAACAGGGGATGTACCACCAACACCACCACCACCTCCGTCACCAAGCGTCTCAACCATGTCACACGGCAGCGTTCAGCTCTCCATCTCACAAACATTTGAGAGAAAGCGTAAATTCCCACCTAGCCACCCTCGATCCCTGGCCCTGAATGCCAGCATTTCTAAACTACTGGCCTATGAAATGCTGTCATTTAGGCTGGTGGACACAGACAGCTTCAAACAGCTCATGTCGCTTGCTGTCCCACAGTATGTTGTTCCCAGCCGCCACTACTTCTCCAAGAGAGCCGTGCCTTCCCTGCACAACCAAGTATCCGATAAAATCAAGTGTGCACTGCGCAACGCCATCTGTAGCAAGGTCCACCTAACCACAGATACGTGAACCAGTAAGCACGGCCAGGGACGCTATATCTCCCTAACTGCATACTGGGTAAATGTAGTGGCAGCTGGGCCCCAGGCGGAGAGCTGTTTAGCGCACGTCCTTCCGCCGCCAAGGATCGCAGGGCAACATTCTTTGCCTCCTGTTGCCACCTCCTCCTTCTCGGCTTCCTCCTCCTCTTCTTCCACCTGCTCATCCAGTCAGCCACACACCTTCACCACCAACTTCAGCACAGCCCGGGGTAAACGTCAGCAGGCCATTCTGAAACTCATATGTTTGGGGGACAGGCCCCACACCGCACAGGAGTTGTGGCGTGGTATAGAACAACAGACCGACGAGTGGTTGCTGCCGGTGAGCCTCAAGCCCGGCCTGGTGGTGTGTGATAATGGGCGAAATCTCGTTGCAGCTCTGGGACTAGCCAATTTGACGCACATCCCTTGCTTGGCGCATGTGCTGAATTTGGTGGTGCAGAAGTTCATTCACAACTACCCCGACATGTCAGAGCTGCTGCATAAAGTGCGGGCCGTCTGTTCGCGCTTCCGGCGTTTACATCCTGCTGCTGCTCGCCTGTCTGCGCTACAGCGTAACTTTGGCCTTCCCGCTCACCGCCTCATATGCAACGTGCCCACCAGGTCAAACTCCACCTTGCACATGCTGGACAGACTGTGCGAGCAGCAGCAGGCCATAGTGGAGTTGCAGCTGCAGCACGCACGGGTCAGTCGCACTACAGAACAGCACCACTTCACCACCAATGACTGGGCCTCCATGCGAGACCTGTGTGCCCTGTTGCGCTGTTTCGAGTACTCCACCAACATGGCCAGTGGCGATGACGCCGTTATCAGCGTTACAATACCACTTCTATGTCTCCTTGAGAAAACACTTAGGGCGATGATGGAAGAGGAGGTGGCCCAGGAGGAAGAGGAGGAGGAGGAGGAAGAGGGGTCATTTTTAGCACTTTCAGGCCAGTCTCTTCGAAGTGACTCAGAGGGAGGTTTTTGGCAACAGCAGAGGCCAGGTACAAATGTGGCCAGCCAGGGCCCACTACTGGAGGACGAGGAGGACGAGGATGAGGAGGAGCTGGAGGAGGATGAGGATGAAGCATGGTCACAGCGGGGTGGCACCCAACGCAGCTCGGGTCCATCACTGGTGTGTGGCTGGGGGGAAAGGCAGGACAATGACGATACGCCTCCCACAGAGGACAGCTTGTCCTTACCCCTGGGCAGCCTGGCACACATGAGCGACTACATGCTGCAGTGCCTGCGCAACGACAGCAGAGTTGCCCACATTTTAACCTGTGCGGACTACTGGGTTGCCACCCTGCTGGATCCACGCTACAAAGACAATGTGCCCACCTTACTTCCTGCACTGGAGCGTGATAGGAAGATGCGCGAGTACAAGCGCACGTTGGTAGATGCGCTATTGAGAGCATTCCCAAATGTCACAGGGGAACAAGTGGAAGCCCAAGGCCAAGGCAGAGGAGGAGCAAGAGGTCGCCAAGGCAGCTGTGTCACGGCCAGCTCCTCTGAGGGCAGGGTTAGCATGGCAGAGATGTGGAAAACTTTTGTCAACACGCCACAGCTAACTGCACCACCACCTGATACGCAACGTGTTAGCAGGAGGCAACATTTCACTAACATGGTGGAACAGTACGTGTGCACACCCCTCCACGTACTGACTGATGGTTCGGCCCCATTCAACTTCTGGGTCTCTAAATTGTCCACGTGGCCAGAGCTAGCCTTTTATGCCTTGGAGGTGCTGGCCTGCCCGGCGGCCAGCATTTTGTCTGAACGTGTATTCAGCACGGCAGGGTGCGTCATTACAGACAAACGCAGCCGCCTGTCTACAGCCAATGTGGACAAGCTGACGTTCATAAAAATGAACCAGGCATGGATCCCACAGGACCTGTCCGTCCCTTGTCCAGATTAGACATTAACTACCTCCCCTTAACCATATATTATTGTACTCCAGGGCACTTCCTCATTCAATCCTATTTTTATTTTCATTTTACCATTATATTGCGAGGCTACCCAAAGTTGAATGAACCTCTCCTCTGTCTGGGTGCCGCGGCCTAAATATATGCCAATGGACTGTTCCAATGTTGGGTGACGTGAAGCCTGATTCTCTGCTATGACATGCAGACTAATTCTCTGCTGACATGAAGACAGATTCTCTGTTACGGGACCTCTCTCCTCTGCCTGGGTGCTGGGCCTAAATTTATGAAAATGGACTCTTACAGTGGTGGGTGACGTGATGCCTGATTCTCTGCTATGACATGCAGACTGATTCTCTGCTATGACATGAAGACTGATTCTCTGCTGACATGAAGCCAGATTGTCTGTTACGGGACCTCTCTCCTCTGCCTGGGTGCTGGGCCTAAATTTATGACAATGGACTGTTGCAGTGGTGGCTGACGTGAAGCCTGATTCTCTGCTATGACATGCAGACTGATTCTCTGCTGACATGAAGCCAGATCCTCTGTTACGGGACCTCTCTCCTCTGCCTGGGTGCTGGGCCTAAATTTATGAAAATGGACTGTTGCAGTGGTGGGTGACGTGAAGCCTGATTCTCTGCTATGATATGAAGACTGATTCTCTGCTGACATTAAGCCAGATCCTCTGTTACGGGACCTCTCTCCTCTGCCTGTGTGCTGGGCCTAAATATCTGACAATGGACTGTTGCATTGGTGGCTGACGTGAAGCCTGATTCTCTGCTATGACATGCAGACTAATTCTCTGCTGACATGAAGCCAGATTGTCTGTTACTGGACCTCTCTCCTCTGCCTGGGTGCTGGGCCTAAATATATGCCAATGGACTGTTGCAGTGGTGGCTGACGTGAAGCCTCATTCTCTGCTATGACATGCAGACTAATTCTCTGCTGACATGAAGCCAGATTGTCTGTTACGGGACCTCTCTCCTCTGCCTGGGTGCTGGGCCTAAATTTATGAAAATGGACTCTTACAGTGGTGGGTGACGTGAAGCCTGATTCTCTGCTATGACATGAAGACTGATTCTCTGCTATAACATGAAGACTGATTCTCTGCTGACATGAAGCCAGATTGTCTGTTACGGGACCTCTCTCCTCTGCCTGGGTGCTGGGCCTAAATTTATGACAATGGACTGTTGCAGTGGTGGGTGACGTGAAGCCTGATTCTCTGCTATGACATGCAGACTGATTCTCTGCTGACATGAAGCCAGATCCTCTGTTACGGGACCTCTCTCCTCTGCATGGGTGCTGGGCCTAAATTTATGAAAATGGACTCTTACAGTGGTGGGTGACGTGATGCCTGATTCTCTGCTATGACATGAAGACTGATTCTCTGCTATGACATGAAGACTGATTCTCTGCTGACATGAAGCCAGATTGTCTGTTACGGGACCTCTCTCCTCTGCCTGGGTGCTGGGCCTAAATTTATGACAATGGACTGTTGCAGTGGTGGCTGACGTGAAGCCTGATTCTCTGCTATGACATGCAGACTGATTCTCTGCTGACATGAAGCCAGATCCTCTGTTACGGGACCTCTCTCCTCTGCCTGGGTGCTGGGCCTAAATTTATGAAAATGGACTGTTGCAGTGGTGGGTGACGTGAAGCCTCTTTCTCTGCTATGACATGCAGACTAATTCTCTGCTGACATGAAGCCAGATTGTCTGTTACGGGACCTCTCTCCTCTGCCTGGGTGCTGGGCCTAAATTTATGAAAATGGACTCTTACAGTGGTGGGTGACGTGAAGCCTGATTCTCTGCTATGACATGAAGACTGATTCTCTGCTGACATGAAGCCAGATTGTCTGTTACGCGACCTCTCTCCTCTGCCTGGGTGCTGGGCCTAAATATCTGACAATGGACTGTTGCATTGGTGGCTGACGTGAAGCCTGATTCTCTGCTATGACATGCAGACTAATTCTCTGCTGACATGAAGCCAGATTGTCTGTTACGGGACCTCTCTCCTCTGCCTGGGTGCTGGGCCTAAATATATGCCAATGGACTGTTGCAGTGGTGGCTGACGTGAAGCCTCATTCTCTGCTATGACATGCAGACTAATTCTCTGCTGACATGAAGCCAGATTGTCTGTTACGGGACCTCTCTCCTCTGCCTGGGTGCTGGGCCTAAATTTATGAAAATGGACTCTTACAGTGGTGGGTGACGTGAAGCCTGATTCTCTGCTATGACATGAAGACTGATTCTCTGCTGACATGAAGCCAGATTGTCTGTTACGGGACCTCTCTCCTCTGCCTGGGTGCTGGGCCTAAATATCTGACAATGGACTGTTGCATTGGTGGCTGACGTGAAGCCTGATTCTCTGCTATGACATGCAGACTGATTCTCTGCTGACATGAAGCCAGATCCTCTGTTACGGGACCTCTCCCCTATGCCTGGGTGCTGGGCCTAAATTTATGAAAATGGACTGTTGCAGTGGTGGGTGACGTGAAGCCTGATTCTCTGCTATGATATGAAGACTGATTCTCTGCTGACATGAAGCCAGATTCTCTGTTACGGGACCTCTCTCCTCTGCCTGGGTGCCGGGGCCTAAATATCTGAGAATGGACTGTTCCAGTGGTGGGTGACGGGAAGCCAGATTCTCTGCTATGGGACCTCTCTCCAATTGATTTTGGTTAATTTTTATTTATTTAATTTTTATTTTAATTCATTTCCCTATCCACATTTGTTTGCAGGGGATTTACCTACATGTTGCTGCCTTTTGCAGCCCTCTAGCCCTTTCCTGGGCTGTTTTACAGCCGTTTTAGTGCCGAAAAGTTCGGTTCCCCATTGACTTCACTGGGGTTCGGGTTCGGGACGAAGTTCGGATCGGGTTCGGATCCCGAACCCGAACATTTTCGGGAAGTTCGGCCGAACTTCTCGAACCCGAACATCCAGGTGTTCGCTCAACTCTAGTCACTAATACATGCCAAAAAGGACTTTATAACATATAACTGCACCGCTGAACTGCAAATAATATTTATATTTTTGCCACTAATACACGCCAAAAAGGACTGTAATTTTAGCACTTCACCACACAACGGCTAATAAGCTCTTTTTTGCCACTAATACAAGCCAACAAATGCTTTAGAGCATATAACTGCACCGCACAAGGGCAAATAAGACATACAAATATTTTCTTGTAATAAACCCTGTTAATGGCTGTATCAAAAAGCACTTGCACCCCAATAACAAGAACGGTTTGCTGGAATTACAGAGTTGTAAAATGGCAATTTGGATTGCTCCTATTACCCAGGCTGTAAACTCCTCTACTGAACTCTGTTGTGCTTCAATACTGTGTAATGATTAATTCCTATCCTTTCCCTTAACTTCTATTCAGCAAAATAACGTTTTCAAGTCTTTCCTAGCCCTTTCGCTAGCGCCTGGTAACGTCTCTTCCTGCACTAAGTACACTGGAAAATTGCTGAATCCAAGATGGCTGAGGCTATTTATAAGGCTGTGACATCACAGGGGCTGGCTGGCTGCTGATTGGCTGCATGCATGACAGTGTGAGTGATCCCTCATTCCCAGATTTCCTTGCTCCATGTCCTAACACGTGCAGCAGCCATATTGAAATATGCATCATTAATTTTTTGATCTACCATCTTGATATCACAAAATACCACTTTGATATATTTGGGTTGTCTGAAGAGTTGGTGTACATATTCAAATGATTATTTTGGGTATGAGGATGAATCAGCGCATTTGCCACTACAACCACTTGGGGCTTTGGTAGATCAGCTGCTGACTATCTTTTTTTTCACATAACTCAAGGCTCAACCATTCTTTGGTTCAACAAATCTAAAAACAAATACGGTACGTTGCGTCAAGTATTCAAAAGGTTTGTTTTATTTTGCTAAAACTGTGAAGAGATAACAAAGAGAAGAACACATTTTCAGATCTATATGCTGAATAAGGCACATGTAATCCCCCTTTCATAAACCTATCCGAGTATGGAGGACTCTTTTATAGGACACATATCTTAATGCTTGATCAGGTAGTAGAGACTGTGGACTATTACTTCTTATCAGCTGTGACACACCTTATATCCAGTGATAGGGAGAGGATCTAAGCCCCCTATGTCTGTATCACACTACTTTGACTATGATGCTGAGCAGAATGAAATCTAATATACTGAAAGCCTTATTCTTTCCAAAGGACATTGCATTGTTCAGAATTCTTTTCATTCGCCTACAACCCTTTGTCATTTTTTTATTTGAAACAAAGGATACAAATAAAAAAGGAAATTGCTGATAAGGTTCCTTTCAGCACAAATCCATAATTCATCCAGTGATCCTTATCGAAGAATGATTAAGCAATGGGAAGTCGGGTTGGCTTGAATTCATTCTCCTCAGGGAAATGTAAGGTTTTAGATTGTGGTTTTAACTATTAATTGCCCTGTTTCTGACACCAGTCTACTCCCATGAGACTCTTAGCCTAACATGCCAATAATTAATATAGTTTGAGACATGTTGTGGTAAAAATGCATGTTGGAGAATGGATGAGGCCTGTGTGTTTTAAATGTTTTTCCCTCTGGTGCACTCTTGTGGCTAGATGCAGTATATACTGTACGTACTAAATAACACTGACATACTCCTTTGAATAAGAAACCATAAAATAAATGCATTGGCCTAGAACAGTGGTTCTCCTCCTAGTGACAAGAAGTTTGAACTGAGTTATCCCCAAGGAGGCAAACAGTGATAAATGTTAACACAATAAGGCTATTTTCTGTTCTCTGTTCTGAGCCTCTGTTAGCAATTCCTTCATAATTGAGAGAAAGAACAGTGCAGCATAGCACTAATCTCCCTGTCAAAATGACAGACATCACATTAGGACTCCTGATTGATGACTATTACTAATTAAATTACATTCAGCACTACCAAACATACAGGAAGATACAACACTACATAACTCCTACATCCAGTCAGGTCTCTTTCCTCATCTTCTCC
Organism: Bufo gargarizans; assembly: GCF_014858855.1. Classification (NCBI taxonomy): domain Eukaryota; kingdom Metazoa; phylum Chordata; class Amphibia; order Anura; family Bufonidae; genus Bufo; species Bufo gargarizans. Next base: position 551,497,691 of record NC_058080.1, on the reverse strand, counting down.
ATTAGGACCAGACTGCCATGATGACGTCTGTCAACCATGTCTCATCTCTGCAGAGTTTTTCACATAGACATTTTAGCCTTCTACTATAGTTGAGCGAACCCGAACTGTAAAGTTCGGGTTTGTACTGAACTTTAGGATTTTTGGACCCTGGACCCGAACCCGAACTTTTCAGTAAAAGTTCGGGTTTGATGTTCGGAGAGTTAATGGTGCTTTTTAAAAGGCTGCAGAGCAGCCAATCAGCAAGCGTTTGACTTGTGTGCCCTTAGAAGCCATCACAGCCATGCCTACTAATGGCATGGCTGTGATTGGCCAGTGCAGCATGTGACTCAGTCTCTATATAAGCTGGAGTCACGTAGCACTGCACGTCAATCTGCTCTGATTAGTGTAGGGATAGGATGCTGCTGTGAGGAAGAGAAAAGGACAGAATGTTTAATCTGAAGTGCTTGTTAACTCGGCGATCTACCTAGATTTTGTTTTGTGGGTGCAGTGCACAATATTTTACCCTGCCCTGAAACCAGTGACCCAGAAAAAAAACTTTTATCCATCTGTTAGTTAGGTGGGCGGCAGCCATTTTATGCAAGTTCTGTGCACCAGCACAGCATATGTGCATTTGTGACAGTCAAATAAAAGCTTGAAATACTGCAATAATTTTCTGGGTTTTAAAAAACACCCATTTTTGGCAATACCCTCCAACTGGGGCTTATGCCACATTAGTCAAAGTGCAATTTAAGCTAGAAATACAGCAATAATTTTCTGGGTTTTAAAAAACACCCTTTTTGGGCCAAATGCAAAATTTTACAGCCCTTGCTGCATCTGTCAGTGTGAAATTCAAGCGTTATATACTGCTGTCATATTCTGTTATTTAAAAAAAAAACACCCTTTTTTGGGCAAAATACTAAATGTTACAGCCCTGGTTGCATCTGTCAACGTGAAATACAAGCATTAGATACTGCTGTCATATTCTGTTATTAAAAAAACTCTCTTTTTGGGCAAAATACAAAATTTTACAGCCCTTGTTGCATCTGTCACTGTGAAATACAAGTGTTAGACACTGCTGTCATATTCTGTAATAAAAAAAACACTCATTTTGGGCAAGATCCTAAATTAGAGAAATATGAGGAGAGAGTCAAATAAGGGACATGGCCCTGGTCGTGGTGCTGCTGGTGGAGCTCCTGTTGCAGGGAGAGGACGTGGTCGATCTGTGCCAGCTACACGCACAGGTGAAACGCCTTCTTCAAGTGCGAGTAGGCGACAGAACCTTCAGCGGAATTTGGTTGTGCCTAATGCGGTTCTACGAATGGTGAGGCCAGAACAAGTACAGGCGATAGTAGATTGGGTTGCTGACAGTGCCTCCAGTTCCTTTACATTGTCTGCCACCCAGTCCCTTGCTGAAAGATCAGAGTTGGCACCTGCAGCTGATGTCCATCAGTCTTTCACCTCACCCCCTTGCAAATCAGCCAAGCAGTCTGAGCCCCAAGTCATGCAGCAGTCTCTTCTGCTTTTTGATGGCTCTGCTAGCAGGGTTTCCCAGGGCCATCCACCTAGCCCTGCCCCAGAAGTGGAAGAGATTGAGTGCACCGATGCCCAACCACCTATGTTTCAAGATGAGTACATGGGAGGACCACTGCAGCATGTCTCGGATGATGACAAAACACAGGTGCCAACTGCTGTAACTTTCGAATATGTGCAGACTGACAAGAAGGGCAGGGGTGAAGACTGGGTGGAAGATGATGTGGAGGACGATGAGGTCCTCGACCCCACATAGAATCAAGGTCATGTGAATGACCTGTGTAGTTCGGAGGAAGAGGTGGTGGTCGCACAGAGCCACCAGCACAGCAGAAGAGGGAGCAGTGTGCAAAAGCGGAGCGACTGTCCCCTAGGAAGTACGCCTGCTACTGCCCACCGCAGCAAGGAACCGAGCACACCAAAGCCAGCTCCAAGGAGTTCCCTGGCGTGGCAGTTCTTCCGACAATGTGCTGACACAAGTGGTTTGCATGCTGTGCAGTCAGAGCCTGAAGCAAGGCATAAACGTTCTCAACCTGAGCACAACCTGCATGACCAGGCATCTAAGTGCGAAGCATGAGCTACAGTTGAGTAGACACCTCAAAAAACAAGAAAGGTCTCTGGCTCCTCCCGCTTCCTCTTCTGCTGCAGTTTCGGCCTCTTCATCCACCTCAGTGCCACCTGCCACCCCAAAAACAGAGGATACAGAGGACACAGATGATACACCTCCCACAGAGGACAGCTTTTTGTTGCCTCCGGGCAGCCTGGCACACATGAGAGATTACATGATGCAGCGTCTCCGCAACGACAGCTGAGTTGCCCACATTCTAACTTGTGCTGATTACTGGGTGGCCACGTTGCTGGATCCCCGTTACAAGGACAATGTACCATCCTTAATTCCGTCACTGGACCATGATCGTAAGATGCGGGGAAGCACAAGGCTAAGGCAGAGGAGTTGGAAGAGGTCGCCAATGCAGCTGGGGCACCACCAGCTGATATGAAATGTCTTAGCAGGAGGCAGCATTTCACCAACATGGTGGAGCAGTATGTGTGCACACGCATACATGTACTGAATGACGGGTCTACCCCCTTCAATGTCTGGGTCTCCAAATTGGGCACATGGCCTGAGCTTTCCCTTTACACTGGCTGCAGGGCAGGTCAGCAGCTCCAAGGCGTATTTACTGAACATGTGTTTAGCATGGCAGGGGTATCATCACAGACAAGCGCAGCCACCTGTCCACAGCCAATGTGGAAAAGCTCACGCTCATTAAAATAAACCAGGCATGGATCCCACAGGACTTGTCCATACCTTGTGTAGAGTAGAGATGCTCATTGTTGTATTTGGAGTGTTCCCTAATAAGGAGAACTGGCTATGGGTATGATTGTACTTGTTTGCACTTGCACTTAAATTATCTGTAATAAAAAAAAAAACTGTTTGTTACAAAGATTGTTTTCCTCTTTGTGTATGTTTAGGCGAACCGGGGGGAAGGCACCACAAGATTAGCTGGCACAGGGCACCTGAACACCTAAGGCCAGCCCTGACTCTATGTACTATAGCTTCACCACATTAAGGTCTGCTCAGAAAGCTAAGCCACATATTAATGCTTTATGTACAAGCTCAAAATATGATTATAAAGACACCAATAATATGTGTTAGCTTCTAAGCATAGAAAAGACACAACTCTGTGTGGTAATGCTATAGCTTGGTGCTAAGTCTTTGGTTTTGCATGCCTCAGGTTACAATCCAAAATTAGTGATGGACGAACATCGGCCGGGACGGTTCGCGATAAAACGTTTGCGAACCGTGCGTTCGCAGCAGGCCCCATTGACTGTAATGGCAGGCGAACCTGAAAAACCTTCAGGTCATATATTTAGCCACCAAATACTTACTAGAAGTGCACAAATAGTCCCACAACATGGACCGTGACATACCAGAGGGGGATCATTGGCAAAAATTCCCACAAAATATATGTATTTTAAACAGGGGCCATTTTTATGCGTCTAAAAGGGAAACTCTCAAAAATGTGCCCTGCTGGAGCCTAGAATATTTTTATTTTAGGCCACTGGAGTAAAGGCCTCATAAATAAGGCAATCACCTGACAGAAAAGAACTTGTGATTATGTGGCTGGAGGTACATTAGGCGGTCACTGGATAAAATTTAGGCCCCAAAAATTTGGCATTCACCTGACAGAAAAGGCCTTTTATGCCGCTGCATATACATAAGACAAGTACTATTCTTTTTTCTTGCTAGTGGTGGATATGTGTGGGCTGGAATGAGGAAAGTCAACTACACAAGAACGTCACAGGTGTTGAATTCCTCAGAGATCCATGCCTCATTGATTTTTAGAAATACATTGATTTTAGACGTGAGCTAGGCGAGTGCGCTTATCAGTCACGATATCCCCCCCCCCCCGCACTGCGCTGAACGTCCTTTCGTACAGGACACTCGATGAGGGGCAAGCCAAGAGTTACATGGCAAATTGTTCTGGCCACAGATCAAGCCTGCACAACCAGTAGTCCAGGGGTTCCTCGCTTCTCAGAGCGTCTACATCAACTATTAACACGATGTAGTCAGACACCTGTCGGTCTAGGCGTTCCCTGAGGCTGGATCTGGAGGGCACCTGTCGATGGGTTCGCTGTAAGAATGATCTCATATCCAAAGTGACCAACAAATCTTCAAACCGCCCTCTTCTTCCAGGCGAGGTAGAATTGGTACCCGTACCTGTTTCTCTGTGGGTGGAAATTCCTCTGCCAGCGCCTACAACAGCAGAATGCAGCATCTATCGCAGCAAGGCCTGGAAATGCTGCATTCTGCCAGGCCTCTGTGATGCTGGTAACATATCTGCCATTTTGTGTTTGTACTGGGAGTCTACGTACGTTGCCACCCAGTACTGGTCCTTGCCCTTTATGCTTTTTATTCGGGGTCCCTCTTCAAACACTGGAGCATGAAGTCCTGCATTTTCACTAAATTGGAAGCGGCAACATCAGGGATCCCCGAAAAGTTTAAAGTCCCCATCAAAGCCTGCTCTTCTTGCTCCTCATCCTCCCCCCAGCCACCATACACCTTTGACTCCTCTTCAGACTCCTGCTGACTTGTATCAGATGGAGTAGCTCACCTGGGAATTCTTTCAGTACTGCGACTTCCTCATCTTCCAGCTCCTGCTCCTCGATGGCTTAATCAATGACACTACGCAATGCACACTCCAGAAAGAAGGTGTAAGGTACGATGTCACTGATGGCACCCTGACTTTGACTGACCAGTTTGGTGATCTCATCAAAGGCCACAGAAGTCTGCATGCATCGTGCATGAGCAGCCACTGGCACGGTGAAAAGAAACCAAGCTCCCCAGAACCTGTCATGCTGCAGAGTTCATACAGGTAGTCGTTAATGGCATGTTGCTGCTGGAGCAGCCTATCAAGCAGCCTATCAAGCATGTACAAGGTGGAGTTTCAGTGCGTCGGGCTGTCACAAATCAGACGTCTAACGGACAAGTTGTGTTGCCGCTGAACGTCAGCAAGGTGACCCATGGCTGTGTAAGAACTTCTAAAATGTCCAGAGATGTTCCTGGCCTGCCGCAAGACGTCCTGGACCCCGGGGTATTTGGCAACGAATCGTTGCACGACTAAGTTCAGGACATTTTGTCCTCAGCAGATTGGCACCAATGTGACACACCACTCTATCAACTGTTAAATTGAGCAGGGTTAGCCACTGATCGGCCTGTGACTGCAGAGCTGAAAGCAGTGCAAGACCGGTGTTGCTCTTGGCTTCCAGGCACAATAGCCGCAGCACAGCATGGCAACATCTTACCTGGGACGTCAAAAAGGTTCTGGGGAGCTTGGGAGGCGCAGCGGAAGACGCGGTAGCAGTGGAAAAGGAGGAGTCAGTCGAGGAGGAGACAGAGGATGGAGTAGGAGGAGGAGGAGAAGAAGAGGCAGGCCTGCATGCAATCCTTGGTGGTAACACCAAATCCACATTGGAGCCACGGGTTACATGCTTGACGGCCGTCAGAAAGTTCACCCAGTGGGCAGTGAAAGTTATGTACCTTCCCTGCCCGTGTTTGGTAGACCTTGTGTCTGTGGTCAGATGTATCTTGGCACCGACGCTCTGTGCCAGAGATATATGCACTTGCCGCTGAACGAGGCCATATAGCTCTGGGATGCCCTTCGGGGAGAAATATTTCTTCAGGAGACCTTCCATTGTGGTGCACCAATGGCCACAGATTTTCTAAAGGCCTCTGAGTACACCAGTTTATATGGCAGTAGTTGGCGGGCTAGCAGTCCCGACAAGCCAGCGGTCAGCCGTTGGGCAAGAGTGTTATCCGGCATCATCAACTTTTTACGCTCGAACATTTGGGCCACGGAAACCTGCCTTCTGCAAGATAAACACGACGACAGCACGGTGGAAGCTGGAGTGAAGTACAAATGGGAGGAGAGAGGAGAAGGAAAAGCAGCAGGACGTGGAGTGCCGGGAGTGTGGCTTTGTGGGTTCTGACGGCGTTAATCCCACTGGGATCGGTGATGTGAGGCCAGTTGCCTTCTTAAGGTGTTCATCCCTAGGTGAGTGTTGGGCTTACCGTGACTTATGCGTTAATAGCACAGGCTGCAGATGGCAACAATATTGTCAGCAGCTGACACGTTAAAAAAAGCCAACACTGCAGAGCCATGTGCCGGCGTCCTGGGAGCACCAGAAGTGACCGTCCATGGTGGATGGCTCGCTCCAGATACATTTGCAGTCTGCTTTTTGCCTACTGTGCCCTGCGAGTGCTGCCTGCTTCTCCTCCTTCTATTCACTCTCTGCTGCTCTGTGGAATGGCCTGCCTCTTCCTCTGTCTGTCATTTTCAAAATTACCCTGCGCCTAAGACCCTAGAGAAAAGTAGTGTTTGTGGAAACCGGTATATCGAATCTCTTAAATCTGTATTTTGTGGAAGCAGGTATATTGCAGGCCTCAATCAATATTTGGTAGAAACAGGTATATCCAACCCCATAATCAATATTTTGTGGAAGCAGGTATATTGCACCTCTCAATCAATATTTGGTAGAAGCAGTTATATCAAACCCCTTAATTAGTATTTTGCGGAAGCAAATATATCACCCTTCTCAATTATTTTTTTTGCCACAATAGTTATATCACACCACCCTGTTTATTTGGGGCAACAGGTATATTGCAGCCCTCAATCAGTATTTTGTGGAAGAAGGTATATCACGCCCCTCAATCAGTTTTTTGGGGGGCAACAGGTATCTCACACCCGTTGCAATTAGTTGTTCCAATAGCGTTTGCCCCTGCAATATCGCAGCAGAACCGCACACAACTGCTGCACAATACAAATGCACTATAATATACTTTCTATGTTAAAAAGTATATTGTAAGTATATCACACCCCTCAATATATCACACCTATTGATAGCACACCTATACCAGTCCTTAAAAGGACTTGTGTGGCCCTATTAGATAGCGTTTGGTGTCCCTAACAGCCTGTCCCTGCTCCACAAAGCAACCTCTCCCTACACTGGCAAAACATAGAATGTAAAATGGCTGCCAGATCGGGTTCTTTTATAGGGTGCGGGTGTGTCCATTTGCTTAGATATCTCAATTGGTTGTCCTGTCCCACCTGATGGATCTGTCATGGGTCTAAGTTCAGCGCAATTCAAAAGAATATGGCACCGGCGGACATCGCCATATGTTCGCATGTTCGGCGAATCGCGAACGCTCAAAGTACGCTGCAAAATGACCGCCGGGTGAACCGCAAGGCCCTCTCTACTAATAATCCTAATAATCACTTCTCTGCCTTTTGGATATGATCATGTGTAGTATTTGTTCTTATAAAGTCCTGGTGGTTTAGAACCACTGCCAGGATGAGAACAGAGACCCACACGGCATCCCTAGGGTGTACGGTTTGGGCCACTAGTGCCCTATGCTAGGTGACCAAGGGCCCTGCTGATGTTTGAAATCCGGAGGTGTAGAAGTGCCCCAGGAGTGGTGACTGAGCTCACTAGGGGTGGGAGTGATGGCACATTTGCATGCAAGTCACTTCCGCACATTTTGAGCACACTCACCTCTATTCTTTGCCCGGCAATTAGGCCTGGAATAAGGAGAAGGAATTTTTATAATTCCGGCCTGATGTCCCGGCTGAGCTTTAGCACACATTTATTTATTTTTTCTGTTCACTGTGTGTTCACTCTCCACGTTTGTTTGACACAAGGATTTTCAGGGTTGTGGCGCTCTTATGGGTACCCCCCTGAGGTCAAGGGGTTGTGTGTATGGCCATCTGGTTCCTCACCCTATTCAAAACCCCTTGGGTTCTCCCTTTGGGGAAAACCCAGACCTAGTATTGTTGATCTCCATGTCAACACCTGGGGTATCAACCTAGGTGGAGACTGGAACAAAGATTAGTGTACTTTGGGCTTCGACTGAGGGTTGACAGGGCATACTCCCGCCTTTGGCTGTGGGTTGTCTTTTTGTCTCAGTCTCTTGCAGGTGCATTCTGGGAAAGGTGTATAAGGGGCCCTTCTCTTATGGAGAGGGCCTGCGATAGACCCCAACCTTGTGCACATTTTTGTGTGTCACGCTGCACGATTTTGTTGCACGGGTGACAAAAGCACACTCATATATATATATATATATATATATATATATATATATTAACAGAAGGACCCCGCTTCGCACAGGTATATTTAATCTATTTCATTTAATGTTTGCGTGTGTCGTTAAAAGATATCAACATTATCCTCCATAACAGTGACCTCTACAGCACCCGTCCCCTTTAACAGAGAACTCCCCAGTCCCCCCTCCCTTAACGTTGACCCCACCACAGTGCCCCGCTACTTTAAAATGGGACCTTCACAGCAGCCCATCGCCTTAACTTTGACCTTCACAGCAGCACGCCCCTTTAACAATGAGTTTCACAGCACTGCACTCTCTTAACAGTGACCTCACAGTACCATGCTGCCTTAACAGTGACCTTCACAGCAGTTGCCCCAAGAGTGCAACACCATAGACTATCATAAAAATCGTCGAGCGACACATGTTGTCGTGTAGCCCTAGCCTAAAGCTGACCTACAGCAGTGAAGAAAAATTACTGGGTTGTTATGGAATCCTGGAGTAAAACTGTGTGTATATGGAGACTAAGGGCCTACAAGCTTCTATTGGCTGATAAGGGACATTTGACCATGTGTATAGCAGTTTGGATATGAAGAGAAAGACTTGCAGGCTTGTATTGGCTAATGCAGGTCATTTTTGGGAATATTTCAGGAACGTACCGGTAGGTCTTAGAGCTGTGACCCTCGCAAGATTTCTTTCCAGGTACCAAGGGATGTGTATACCAATTTTCGTTGAAATCGATGGTTGCTTTTTTGAGTGATCACGAAACATAAATACACATATATATGTCCTTCTTTATATATACAAGTACAGACCAAAAGTTTGGACACACCTTCTCATTCAAAGAGTTTTCTTTATTTTAATGACTATGAAAATTGTAGATTCACACTGAAGGCATCAAAACTATGAATTAACACATGTGGAATTATATACATAACAAAAAAGTGTGAAACAACTGAAAATATGTCATATTCTAGGTTCTTCAAAGTAGCCACTTTTTGCTTTGATTACTGCTTTGCACACTCTTGGCATTCTCTTGAAGAGCTTCAAGAGGTTGTCACCTGAAATGGTCTTCCAACAGTCTTGAAGGAGTTCCCAGAGATGCTTAGCACTTGTTGGCCCTTTTGCCTTCACTCTGCGGTCCAGTTCACCCCAAACTATCTCGATTGGGTTCAGGTCCGGTGACTGTGGAGGCCAGGTCATCTGGCGCAGCACCCCATCACTCTCCTTCATGGTCAAATAGCCCTTACACAGCCTGGAGGTGTGTTTGGGGTCATTGTCCTGTTGAAAAATAAATGATGGTCCAACTAAACGCAAACCGAATGGAATAGCATTCCGCTGCAAGATGCTGTGATAGCCATGCTGGTTCAGTATGCCTTTAATTTTGAATAAATCCCCAACAGTGTCACCAGCAAAGCACCCCCACCCCATGACACCTCCTCCTCCATGCTTCACGGTGGGAACTAGGCATGTAGAGTCCGTTCACCTTTTGACACGGTGGTTGGAACCAAAGATCTCAAATTTGGACTCATCAGACCAAAGCACAGATTTCCACTGGTCTAATGTCCATTCCTTGTGTTCTTTAGCCCAAACAAGTCTCTTCTGCTTGTTGCCTGTCCTTAGCAGTGGTTTCCTAGCAGAGATTCTACCATGAAGGCCTGATTCACACAGTCTCCTCTTAACATAGAGATGTGTCATTGACATTGACCTGGTCTCTAATCTGAGCTGCTGTTAATCTGCGATTTCTGAGGCTGGTGACTCGGATGAACTTATCCTCTGCAGCAGAGGTGACTCTTGGTCTTCTTTTCCAGGGGCGGTCCGCATGTGAGCCAGTTTCTTTGTAGCGCTTGATGGTTTTTGTGACTGCACTTGGGGACACTTTCAAAGTGTTCCCAATTTTTGGGACTGACTGACCTTCATTTCTTAAAGTAATGATGGCCACTCGTTTTTCTTTACTTAGCTGCTTTTTCTTGCCATAATACAAATTCTAACAGTCTATTCAGTAGGAATATCAGCTGTGTATCCACCTGACTTCTCCACGACACAACTGATGGTCCCAACCCCATTTATAAGGCAAGAAATCCCACTTATTAAACCTGACAGGGCACACCTGTGAAGTGAAAACAATTTCAGGTGACTACCTCTTGAAGCTCATCAAGAGAATGCCAAGAGTGTGCAAAGCAGTAATCAAAGCAAAAGGTGGCTACTTTGAAGAACCTAGAATATGACATATTTTCAGTTGTTTCACACTTTTTTGTTATGTATATAATTTCACATGTGTTAATTCATAGTTTTGATGCCTTCAGTGTGAATCTACAATTTTCATAGTCATGAAAATAAAGAAAACTCTTGGAATCAGAAGGTGTGTCCAAACTTTTGGTCTGTACTGTGTATATATATATATATATATATATATATATATATATATATACAGTATGTCAAGTGAAGAAGGCACTAGGTTAAGCCATACATACATAAATAATACCTTATGAGATAAAGAACACTGTTTCACCTTTGCAATATATCTGCGTGCGCCTCAGCAGATTTTAAGATGCAAGTCATACAAAAATGAAGAAATACAACAAATTTAAAACAATATACTGGGTGGATGGCCAACCAAAAGGCAAATGTAGGGAGATGGAGAAGTTTGAGCAGATTGATAAAAAAAAGAATTGCAAGAAGTTAGGATAATAATTACATTAGCAATGGCATACAGGTACCTTAACTGCTTTTATCCAATCTGTTAATTATAAACTTAAATACTCTCATTTGCTAGGCCAGTAATTCTAAACCTGTGGTATGCAAGGGTTATGAGCTGCAGGTTGAGGGGATAATCCAACTTTATTGTCGTCCTGAGGATGCCAATGTCTAACTGCCCTGATGTTTACTCTGATAGGCTTCAGGCCTAATGCCATCATCAGACTTCAGTCCTAATGATGCTATCGCTCCACCTGAGTTGGGCTGCAAGCAGCTCAGGACACAGGCTAGAAGAGGCATCAGGCAGCAGCATGGAGGTGAATATTATGTTTTTCTATTTTTATTTGGCAACGTGCTGTTTGGACACTATAGGGCCAAGTGTCATTTTTATAATTGGGGAGGAGTAGCACTATTTGAACACTGGTACTACTGGAGGAAGTATAAGGGGGCATTTTTCAACTGGCACACATAAGGGGACATTAGTACTACTGGGGAGCACTATAAGGGGGGCATTTTTTTCTACTGGCACACATAAGAGGCCATTATAACTGGGGGCACTATTAAATGGCATTTTTTTTTTACTGGTACACAAAGGGCCATTATTACTACTGGGAGACACTATAAAGGGGAAACAAATTCTACTTCACATTTTAAGGAGGCATTCATACTATTGGGGTCTCCATAAAGAAGCCTTTTTTTCTACTGGTACATACAGTATGATAAAGGGGCATTTGTACTATTAGGGGGTTTTAGTGAGCTTTATAACTGCTGATGGTCATTGTGGAGGGCTTTATTGCTACTTAGGCACTATAGGTAGCTTTACTACTACTGGAGGCACTACAGGTAGGCATTATTACTTATGGTGGTATTATTTGTTGGGCACAATTAGTTTTGTGGGCACTGTGTGGCAATAATTATTGAAGAAATCAGTATTTATGGTTCAAGTATTTTCAGGGAACTATCTGTTATTGCAGAAAAGTATTGGGAAGCACAGCAGGTACAGTATTGTTGGTGGCAGTGTTCAGAAGGTAGAAGGATAATGGAAAAGTAGAACGTTGAGTTGAGCGGAAACCTGGATGTTCGGGTTCGACGGGTTCGGCCGAAGTTCACAAAAAGTTCCCTGTCAACTATGCAGAGCAGGGGTTTGTATACGGCAAAATTGGTAAAATGTCACCTGACAATGTAACAGACAATTTTTAGAAATTTACGTCCCTATCATTTATGCAGAGCAGGGGTTTAATCACAGCAAAAATGGTCAAATGTCACCCAAGAATGAAACAGACAAATTAGTGAAATGTTTTTACCTGTCTACTGGGTTTATCACAGCCAAAAATTAGTGAATTTCACCAGAGAATGTAACAGACAAATTAGTGATTTTTTTTTACCTGCCTACTAGGTATAGCAGTGGTATATCAAACCCGAAAAATTGGTGAATTTCACCCAAATATGTAACAGACAAATTAGTGAAATGTTTTACCTGTCTACTAGGTATAGAAGTGGTATATCACACCCCAAAATTTGTGAATTTCATCCGAAAATGTAACAGACAAATAAGTGAAATGACATAAAATAAAATACGTACAAATAAAAATAAATGATTTATGAGATGGAGGTCCATATGGAGTAGGAGTTTGAGGAGGCGGTGGACGTAGCGGTGTAGGTGGAAGTAGCGCTGGAGGAGGACGAGGTAGCTGAAGGGAAATGTGACTCCATCTTGTCTTCTCTTACATGTATAGAATTGTTATAATATCTCACCCACACACTGCTTCACATCCCCCCGCTGTGAGTTAGGTTCACTTATCTGTCTCAGGACAGATTCTGGGAATCTCCCAGAACTAGAACAAATGCTCTGTCTCATTCAGGGTCATTCGGCACAACTGCATACATTCTTATATGTGACGTATTGCATACCCATAAAAGGATGTTCCGGTAGTATCTGTGTGAGCACCAATGTTTATCTTTGTGACTGGTTTAACGCTGTTGTTATGCAAACTTTTCTACTGCCTATATAAGGCCAAGCTATAGCATAATAAAGTTAGAGCGTTTCTCAGTGATGTGTGTTTCTATTATCGCCAACTGAGAAACATCTCTCCTGACGTCAGTGTCTCAAACCAAGGTTGTCGTAGAGGTACAGAAAGGTCCAGAAAGGTCCAAATCCTTTCAGTTTGGGGGCTCCATCCGGGATTGAGAAGGCCATCTTTGTGTCCGGTAAGAGAGACATCCGTTTTGTCCACTGCCGGCTCCGACGGCACTGGCCACATCTCTACCCATGAGTTTTTATTGTGTATCCGTGATACATTGTTAAGCCTTAAAAATAGACTCCGGGAGTTTATAATAAGTACTTGGAGTACTTTCATGAATAAGGCCGGCATTTGGAGTGCCATGCACGGCATAGAGTCTCCGGGAGATCTATCCGTAAGTTGGTTTGTGTCAGGGACACACCATAAGGATCTCCGGGAGATCTATTTACTAACTGTCGACAGAGATTTGTTTTTAGTACCAGGGGTACATGTAAGAGAACAGTCTCAGGGAGACTGACCTACCTTGGTTTGACGCATACCCATATTTAGAGTATAAGATACATAGAGTGTTAAGATTCATCTGTTTGTGTGAGAGCTATTGTTCTGGTGGTAAGTGTAAGAACATACAGTTGCAAGAAAAAGTATGTGAACCCTTTGGAATGATATGGATTTCTGCACAAATTGGTCATAAAATGTCATCTGATCTTCATCTAAGTCACAACAATTGACAATCACAGTCTGCTTAAACTAATAACACACAAAGAATTAAATGTTACCATGTTTTTATTGAACACACCATGTAAACATTCACAGTGCAGGTGGAAAAAGTATGTGAACCCTTTGATTTAATATCTGGTTGAACCTCCTTTGGCAGCAATAACTTCAACCAAACATTTCCTGTAGTTGCAGATCAGACGTGCAGAACAGTCAGGGGTAATTCTTGACCATTCCTCTTTACAGAACTGTTTCAGTTCAGCAATATTCTTGAGATGTCTGGTGTGAATAGCTTTCTTGAGGTCATGCCACAGTATCTCAATCGGGTTGAGGTCGGGACTCTGACTGGGCCACTCCAGAAGGTGTATTTTCTTCTGTTTAAGCCATTTTGTTGTTGATTTGCTTCTATGCTTTGGGCTGTTGTCCTGTTGCAACACTCATCTTCTGTTGAGCTTCAGCTGGTGGACAGATGGCCTTAATTTCTCCTGCAAAATGTCTTGATAAACTTGGGAATTTATTTTTCCTTCGATGATAGCAATCCGTCCAGACCCTGACACAGCAACGCAGCCCCAAACCATGATGCCCCCACCACCATACTTAACAGTTGGGATGAGGTTTTCTTACAGGGTGGAAGAAAATCTAAGTGTGCAAAATGTCTTGATAAACTGGGGAATTTATTTTTCCTTCGATGATAGCAATCCGTCCAGGCCCTGACGCAGCAACGCAGCCCCAAACCATGATGCCCCCACCACCATACTTAACAGTTGGGATGAGGTTTTGATGTTGGTGTGCTGTGCCTCTTTTTCTCCACACATAGTTTGTGTGTTTCTTCAAAACAACTCCACTTTGGTTTCATCTGTCCACAGAATATTTTGCGAGTACTGCTGTGCAACATCCAGGTGCTCTTGTGCAAACTGTAAATGTGAATCAATGGGTGCATCAATTTTTTTTTGGACAGCAGTGGCTTTCTCTGTGGTATCCTCCCATGAAATCTATTCTAGTTTAGTGTTTTATGCATCGTAGATTCACTAACAGGGATGTTAGCAAATGCCAGAGACTTTTGTAAGTCTTTAGCTGACACTCTAGGATTCTTCTTCACCTCATTGAGCAGTCTGCGCTGTGCTCTTGCAGTCATCTTTACAGGATGGCCTCTCCTAGGGAGAATAGTAGCAGTGCTGAACTTTCTCCATTTATAGACAATTTGTCTTACCATGGACTGATGAACAGCAAGGCTTTTGGAGATGCTTTTATAACCCTTTCCAGCTTTATGCACGTCAACAATTTTTAATCGTAGGTCTTCTAAGAGCTCTTTTGTGCGAGGCATCATTCACATCAGGCAAAGCTTCTCGTGAAAAGCAAACCCAGAACTGGTGTGTGTTTTTTATAGGGCAGGGTAGCTGTAACCAACATCTCCAATCTCATCTCATTGATTGGACTCCAGTTGGCTGACACCTCACTCAAGTTAGCTCTTGAAGATGTCAATAGTCTAGGGGTTCACATACTTTTTCCACCTGCACTGTGAATGTTTACATGGTGTGTTCAATAAAAACATGGTAACATTTAATTCTTTGTGTGTTATTAGTTTAAGCAGACTGTGGTTGTCTATTGTTGTTACTTAGATGAAGATCAGATCACATTTTATGACCAATTTGTGCAGAAATCCATATCATTCCAAAGGGTTCACATACTTTTTCTTGCAACTGTATCTCACTGTAATATTATCACTCTGTCATTTGGTGAATTTTCTTACTGGGTGGAAGAAAATCTAAGTGTGAGTTTCCCTCTCTCAACCATAAGGGCAGGGGAACTGGGTAAAGCTCACAGGGTATGATTAAGGGGGGCAGGGGACTGGATCTGGGTGACACTGGGTATGATTAAGGGGATGCAGGTGACTGGGCAAAGGTGACAGGGTATGAGTAAGGGGCGCAGGAGACTGGCTATGGGTGACACTGGGTATGATTAAAGAGCTTCTGTCACCCCACTAAATGCATTATTTTTTTGTCTACTTATAATCCCTATCCTGCCATATTGCCATACATTATGTTATTAATAATTTTCGTTCAGTAGATTTAGCCAAAAACGTACTTTTATAATATGCTAATTACCTTTCTACCAGCAAGTAGGGCGTCTACTTGCTGGTAGCAGCCGCAGAAAACCGCCCCCTCCTCCTGTTGATTGACAGGGACAGCCGCGATCTCCTCCTCCGGCCGGCCCATCGCGCGCTGTGTTGATTCGCCGCAGGCACTCTGAGAAAAGGAGGCTCGCCTCCTCAGCACTCTCTCAGTGCGCCTGCGCCGATGACGTCTTCTCTTTTGGAGACGTCATCGGCGCAGGCGCACTGAGGGAGTGCTGAGGAGGCGAGCCTCCTTATCTCAGAGCGCCTGCGCCGAATCAACACAGGCGCGCGATTTTTGAAATGCTGACAAGGCCGGCCGGAGGAGGAGATCATGGCGGGCCCTGTCAATCAACACAAGGAGGGGGTGGTATTCTGCGGCTCTGGGTGACACTGGGTGTGATTAAGGCCCATAAAGGGCTTCTGTCACCCCACTAAATGCATTTTTTTTTGTCTACTTAGAATCCCTATCCTGCCATATTGCCATACATTATGTTGGGCAGATATATTGGGCAGACTAGAAGGGCCAAATGGTTCTTATCTGCCGACACATTCTATGTTTCTATGTTTCTATGTTATTAATAATTTTCGTTCAGTAGATTTAGCCAAAAACTTACTTTTATGATATGCTAATTACCTTTCTACCAGCAAGTAGGGCGTCTACTTGCTGGTAGAAAGGTAGTTAGCATATCATAAAAGTAAGTTTTTGGCTAAATCTACTGAACGAAAATTATTAATAACATAATGTATGGCAATATGGCAGGATAGGGATTATAAGTAGACAAAAAAAAAAGCATTTAGTGGGGTGACAGAAGCCCTTTACGGGCCTTAATCATACCCAGTGTCACTCTTATCCAGTCCCCTGCCCCCTTAATCATACCCAGTATCTGTCACCCTTATCCAGTCCCCTGCCCCCTTAAATCATACCCAGTGTCTGTCACTCTTATCCAGTCCCCATGCCCCCCTTAATTAGACCCTGCCCCCATTTAATGAAAGATATTTGGTAAATAAAATTAAAAAAATAAAAATAATAATAACAGGTACTCACTATTTGAAGTCTTCTGCTCCCTCCCTGTCTGCAGAGCACCAGCCGCCGCACTGACACATTGAGCGGATCCTTCCGCGGCTCTCTGTGAAGGCGCAGCACTTGGATGCTGCGTCTGCGCCCCTAAGCTCCTCCTCCATGCTCCGGAACCTGAGCTGGCAGCTGCAGTGGCTCAGCTTGCCAGGCTCGCCTCAAACAATCTCGGGCCAGCCTGCTGTAAGAAACTGACTGCGAGCTGTGTCGGCCACCGGCCGCACAGCTCGCACACCCCAAAGACCGGCCCTGCATATTGTATATGATATTGTTAGCATGCAGCTCTCCGACCCAGCTTTACCCTCACCATGTCTAGCCCTGTCAAATCAAGTGGAAGAGGGAGTGTGCAGAGAATAGGGAGTGTTACAAAGCAGTGCTAAAACAATTCAGCCCTGCCTCCTAGTGCTCCAATTACTCATTTGCATATGAATGAAAACACACATCTTTGCAGCTGTGTAGCATACAGACTAAAGAAAGGTATTGTTTTAATTTAATATTTTGTCCTGATTATCCCAGGTATTTCAAATTAGCAATGGATGAACATTGGCTGGGACGGTTCGCGAACGTGATCAAATGTTCCCGAACCGCAAGTTCGCAGTGGGCCCCATTCACTTTAATGGCAGGCGAACATGAAAAAACTTCAGCTTATATTTGCAGCCACCAAATACTTAGTAGAAATGTACAAATAGTCCCACAACATGGACAGTGACATCAACCACTTCCTCCCAGAGTCATCCAACTTTATAAACACGGGTAAAACATCGATTCCCACAAACATCTTCTCACCACTAAGAGCCCTGTGAAATGCCCAAAACTGCACTGATAGTGAAGTATTGTGGTCACTATTCACACACACTTGCACAGATTGTACTCACAAGAAGAAAACGTAGGCACATCAGAGTATTAGTTTCTCTATTCCTCTTGTACTTTGCACCCTTTAGTCACCACTGCAATTCTATCAGGGGCTGATGAAGCATTTGGAGTGAAACCCGGGTCGGGCATGAACATTTGGCTGGTTTTATTTGATTTTATATGCTTTTATAAATCTATGCTTGTAAGTATAATAAATATTTATACAGTAGAATTGCCTACAGGACTTCACTATTTGGAGCACACTTCCTTTGCAGCGGTGACTAAAGGGTTCAAAGTACAAGAGGAATAGAGAAACGAATACTCTGATGTGCCTACGTTTTCTTCTACGCTTGTGAGTACAATCTGTACAAATGTGTGTGAATAGTGACAACAATACTTCACTATCTGTGCAGTTTTTGTCATTTCACAGGGCTCTTAGTGGTGAGAAGACGTCTGTGAGAATCAATATTTTACCCTTGTGTATAAAGTTGGATTACTCTGGGAGGATGTGGTTACTGTTAGAGACTGTGCAGTCCACTGAAATATATTGACTGCTTTTGAATACGACCTATGACCCACTTCACATTAGGGACTCGCTGCACGTCAGGATTAAGGCAATTTATTGGAAGAAAAAAAGTTTTTATATTGCATGGACAGTGACATACTAGAGGGGGATCTATGACAAAAATTCCAACAACAAAAATATGTATCTTAATCAGGGGACATTTTTATGCGTCTTGAAGAGATTCTCTGAAATGTGCCCTGTTGGAGCCTAGAAATTTTTTATTTTAGACCACGGGAGTACGGGCCTTAGAAATTAGGCATTCACCTGACATAAAAGAAATTCTGATTATGTGGCACGAGGTACACTATGCAGCCAATAGATAAAAATTGTACTGTAGGCCACTGGACTACAGGCCCCAAACATTAGGCATTCACTGAACATAAAAGATAAAGTGATTATGTGGCCGGAGGTATATTACACAGTCAATGGATATCAATTTTACTGCAGGTCAAATACATATGTTTAAAAGAACTAAAAAAATAAAATTGGATTAAAAACATGGCTAACGAAATCCCCCCTCTTGAAAGAAAACTAATGATAATAGTTGAAATTCAATAACACAAATGCTGAACTACCTAAATGCACTATATAGAAAGTATATTATTGGTATATCACACCCCTGCCTCAATAGTTTTTTTTGGGGGGCAACTGGTATATCACACCAGTAGATATTATTTGTTCCAATAGCGTTTGTCCCTCTGTATAGCTGCAGTATCGCAGCGGAACCACACACAACTGCTGCACAATACAAATGCACTATAATATACTTTCTATGTTAGAAAGTATATTATAAGTATATCACCCCCCTCAGTAAGTCACACCTATCAACAGCACACCTATATCAGTCCTTAGAAGGACTTTTGTGGCCCTATTACCTAGCGATTTGTGTCCCTAACAGTCTGTCCCTGCTCCATACAGCAACCTCTCCCTACACTGGCAAAAGACTGAATGGAAAATGGCGGCCAGATCAGGTTTATTTATAAGTTATATGGAATATGGCGCCGGCGGACATCATCATATGTTTGCCCGTTCAGCGAACCGCGAACAACCAAAGTTTGCCGCGAAACGACCACCGAGCGAACCGCAAGGCCATCTCTATTTCAAATGGCCCAGAAAAACAGCACACATATACTGTAAGTATGGTAGATGGAATATAAATCAAAGAGTAATTGTGAAACAGGAAGTCATAGCTGTCATGTCCTTCCATACATCCAAGGTGCATGGTCTGTGTAAAGAATGGAAAGGTCTGTACATTCAGTGCCTGATCTTACAAAGGAGACACAGTTAATTGCTTCGTAACAGGGAGCGTATTGAAGTATGAAAACAATCTGCCCGAGCTGATAACTATCCCATGTTCACGTATTGTGATATGATTAGTTTTTTATCACTAAATTACATTTCCCCTATTGCCTGTCGTCTTGTATTAGATCTCTTGAAATCTTAATAGACTTCAAGTTGGAAGTGTGGGAAAGAGAAGATAATTCACTTGCAGACTGGCTAGAGACTGAGACTGAAGAAAGCCTAATGTGTTCAAGAGATAGAATACGTAGCCAATGAGAATACATCATACACATAAGATAACTTGCTAATATTACGTTTTTATTATAGTGTTCCTTTAATATACAAATTGCACGCAAAATTCTATAAATTAAATGTCCAGTGTAATAAAAGCTTGGCCTAGTTCTGTGTTTAGATTTGTAATAATTAGAGACGAGCGAATCGAAGTAAGTTGATGAAGTGGAATTCGATCCATATTTAAGGAAAAATTAGATTTGCACAGAATACGAATTTCCTCATGCTTCGTGGTAACGAATTGCATTTTTTCCTAAAATGGCTGCATGTGTTAGGACATTAAGCAAATAACTCTGGGAATGAGGGATCACCCACAATGCCATGCATGCAGCCAATCAGCAGCCAGTCTATGTGATGTCACAGCCCTATAAATAGCCTCAACCATTTTGGATTTTGCAATTTTTCCAGTGTGCTTAGTGCAGGGAGAGGCAGACTTTATTGTGCTGAAAAAATGATTTACAAGTTCAGGGAAAGATTAGTCAAGGTGTAGGGAAAGGATAGGGAGGCATTATCTATGCTATAAAAGGAGAACAGGGGGCAATAGGAGAGTGACAGCCTGGGTAATAGGAGCAATTCTATTACACCTTGCTGCACTATTTGGGGATCCAAATTGGTGTTATACTGCTGCTTTTAGGTTGTTTGCACTATATGATGCATCACTAATTCCAGCAAAACTTGCTTGTGATTGGAGTGCAAGTTCTGTGTGATATAGCCATTTACGGGGTGTATTCATAGGAAAGATACGTATGTCCTATTAGCCATTCTGCGTTGATTTGAATTGAGTTTTCTTTTGTTCTTGGGAGGGGGGTTATTAAAAGAAAAAAAGAAGGGAAAAAGTATGTCATAAGTGCCCTTCGGCAGTGAAGATACATTGTACTACAGGCATTTACGGGGTGTATTAATAGGAAAGATACTTACGTCCCATTAGCCGTTCTGCGTTGATTTTATATATTTTTTGGGGAGGTGTATTAATAGGAAAAAAAGGGAAAAATATGTCATAAGTGGCGTTCGACGATGAAGTTACATTGTACTACAGCCATTTATGTGGGGTATTAAAAGGAAATATACGTACGTCCCATTAGCCGTTCGGCAGTGAATTGTGCTTATATTTATTATTTTTGAAGTGTAGAAATGGGAAAAAGAATGTCTTAATTTCCGTTATGTGTAGAGTTGAGCGGACACCTGGATGTTCAGGTTCTGCCGAACTTCAGAAAAAAGATCGAGTTCGGGACAAGAACCTGACCCCGAACCCGAACCCCATTGAAGTCAATGAAGACCCGAACTTTTGAGCACTGAAATGGCTCTAAAAATATAATAGAAAGGGCTAGAGGGCTGCCAATGTCATCAAAATGTGGTTAAGAGCATGGCAAGTTCTCTGCAAACAAATGCGGATAGGGAAATGACTAGAGTTGAGCGAACACCTGGATGTTCGGGTTCGAGAAGTTCGGCCGAACATCCCGGAAATGTTCGGGTTCGGGATCCGAACCCGATCCGAACTTCGTCCCGAACCCGAACCCCATTGAAGTCAATGGGGACCCGAACTTTTCGGCACTAAAAAGGCTGTAAAACAGCCCAGGAAAGAGCTAGAGGGCTGCAAAAGGCAGCAACATGTAGGTAAATCCCCTGCAAACAAATGTGGATAGGGAAATGAATTAAAATAAAAATTAAATAAATAAAAATTAACCAAAATCAATTGGAGAGAGGTTCCATAGCAGAGAATCTGGCTTCCCGTCACCCACCACTGGAACAGTCCATTCTCAGATATTTAGGCCCCGGCACCCAGGCAGAGGAGAGAGGTCCCGTAACAGAGAATCTGTCTTCATGTCAGCAGAGAATTAGTCTGCATGTCATAGCAGAGAATGAGGCTTCACGTCAGCCACCACTGCAACAGTCCATTGGCATATATTTAGGCCCAGCACCCAGGCAGAGGAGAGAGGTCCCGTAACAGACAATCTGGCTTCATGTCAGCAGAGAATCAGTCTGCATGTCATAGCAGAGAATCAGGCTTCACGTCACCCACCACTGCAACAGTCCATTGTCATAAATTTAGGCCCAGCACTAGTGTTGAGCGGCATGTCCCATATTCGAATTCGCGAAATTTTGTGAATATTCGAAAGAATATTCGTAAAATATTCGCGATTATTCAAATTCGTTATTATTTCGCATATGCGATAATTCGAATTTTCGCATCGCATAATACATATGCTATGCAAAATTCACATGTGCGCTAATGAAATCGCCTTACGAAGATTCGCAACTCAATTCAATCACTAATGTATGAATGCAATGCCCTTTGCCTCTGTTCTGGGACAAGTGTAGATATTCGCATGTGCGCTAATAAAATCGCCTTACGAAGATTCGCACCTCAATCACTTTCTAGGGAATGTGAGACTTTTGGGAATCAATCGAGATACAGTGGGGGGTGATGACAGTAGTTGACAGAGTACAGATCAATGTAATCTGTAAGGTGGAAAGTAAAATAAAAAATACGAATTTTCGTTAATCAAATTTTACGAAGTTCTACGTATTCGCGAATATGGTGCTATACTATATGAATGCACAGGCCTTTGCCTCTCTGTTCTGGGGACAAGTGTAGATATTTGCATTTGCGTTAATAAAATCGCCTTACGAAGATTCGCAGCTCAATTCAATCACTAATGTATGAATGCAAAGCCCTTTGCCTCTGTTCTGGGACAAGTGTAGATATTCGCATGTGCGCTAATAAAATCGCCTTACGAAGATTCGCAACTCAATCACTTTCTAGGGAATGTGAGACTTTTGGGAATCAATCGAGATACAGTGGGGGGTGATGACAGTAGTTGACAGAGTACAGATCAATGTAATCTGTAAGGTGGAAAGTAAAATAAAAAATACGAATATTCGTAAATCGAATTTTACGAAGTTCTACGTATTCGCGAATATGGTGCTATACTATATGAATGCACAGGCCTTTGCCTCTCTGTTCTGGGGACAAGTGTAGATATTTGCATTTGCGTTAATAAAATCGCCTTACGAAGATTCGCAGCTCAATTCAATCACTAATGTATGAATGCAAAGCCCTTTGCCTCTGTTCTGGGACAAGTGTAGATATTCGCATGTGCGCTAATAAAATCGCCTTACGAAGATTCGCAACTCAATTCACTAATGTATGAATGCAAAGCCCTTTGCCTCTGTTCTGGGACGTGCCGATATTCGCATGTGCGCTAATAAAATCGCCTTACGAAGATTCGCAACTCAATTCACTAATGTATGAATGCAAAGCCCTTTGCCTCTGTTCTGGGACGTGCCGATATTCGCATGTGCGCTAATAAAATCGCCTTACGAAGATTCGCAACTCAATTCACTAATGTATGAATGCAAAGCCCTTTGCCTCTGTTCTGGGACAAGTGTAGATATTCGCATGTGCGCTAATAAAATCGCCTTACGAAGATTCGCAACTCAATCACTTTCTAGGGAATGTGAGACTTTTGGGAATCAATCGAGATACAGTGGGGGGTGATGACAGTAGTTGACAGAGTACAGATCAATGTAATCTGTAAGGTGGAAAGTAAAATAAAAAATACGAATATTCGTAAATCGAATTTTACGAAGTTCTACGTATTCGCGAATATGGTGCTATACTATATGAATGCACAGGCCTTTGCCTCTCTGTTCTGGGACAAGTGTAGATATTCGCATGTGCGCTAATAAAATCGCCTTACGAAGATTCGCAACTCAATCACTTTCTAGGGAATGTGAGACTTTTGGGAATCAATCGAGATACAGTGGGGGGTGATGACAGTAGTTGACAGAGTACAGATCAATGTAATCTGTAAGGTGGAAAGTAAAATAAAAAATACGAATATTCGTAAATCGAATTTTACGAAGTTCTACGTATTCGCGAATATGGTGCTATACTATATGAATGCACAGGCCTTTGCCTCTCTGTTCTGGGACAAGTGTAGATATTCGCATGTGCGCTAATAAAATCGCCTTACGAAGATTCGCAACTCAATTCACTAATGTATGAATGCAAAGCCCTTTGCCTCTGTTCTGGGACGTGCCGATATTCGCATGTGCGCTAATAAAATCGCCTTACGAAGATTCGCAACTCAATTCACTAATGTATGAATGCAAAGCCCTGTGCCTCTGTTCTGGGACGTGCCGATATTCGCATGTGCGCTAATAAAATCGCCTTACGAAGATTCGCAACTCAATTCACTAATGTATGAATGCAAAGCCCTTTGCCTCTGTTCTGGGACGTGCCGATATTCGCATGTGCGCTAATAAAATCGCCTTACGAAGATTCGCGCCTCAATCACTTTCTAGGCAATGTGAGTAAGATCTGAGCTGTTGGACCTTTGGGAAACAATCAATTATATGTGTACTGTAATTTTGTGGGGGGGGGAAAAAACAAAAAACGAATATTCGTTTTTACGAATATATAGCACTATATTCGAAATATTCGCGAAATCGCGAAGTTGCGATATTCGCGAAAAAAATTTGCTTTTCGAATATTCGCGCTCAACACTACCCAGCACCCAGGCAGAGGAGAGAGGTCCCGTAACAGACAATCTGGCTTCATGTCAGCAGAGAATCAGTCTGCATGTCATAGCAGAGAATGAGGCTTCACGTCAGCCACCACTGCAACAGTCCATTGGCATATATTTAGGCCCAGCACCCAGGCAGAGGAGAGAGGTCCCGTAACAGACAATCTGGCTTCATGTCAGCAGAGAATCAGTCTTCATATCATAGCAGAGAATCAGGCTTCACGTCACCCACCACTGTAAGAGTCCATTTTCATAAATTTAGGCCCAGCACACAGGCAGAGGAGAGAGGTCCCGTAACAGAGGATCTGGCTTCATGTCAGCAGAGAATCAGTCTGCATGTCATAGCAGAGAATCAGGCTTCACATCACCCAACATTGGAACAGTCCATTGGCATATATTTAGGCCCCGGCACCCAGACAGAGGAGAGGTTCATTCAACTTTGGGTAGCCTCGCAATATAATGGTAAAATGAAAATAAAAATAGGATTGAATGAGGAAGTGCCCTGGAGTCCAATAATATATGGTTAAGGGGAGGTAGTTAATGTCTAATCTGGACAAGGGACGGACAGATCCTGTGGGATCCATGCCTGGTTCATTTTTATGAACGTCAGCTTGTCCACATTGGCTGTAGACAGGCGGCTGCGTTTGAGGCCTAGTATTTAGGCGCTGGGTGACCGGTATGGATTTAGTGACAGAATTAGACTTGGAAATGCACAGAAGCGTGTGTGTGTGAAGTTATTCTGAATGACCCAATGTGCACCTTGAATATTATATACCCTTTTAGGGATAGATTTCAAATAGCTCTGATATAGCAGAAACCACTAAATTATGAAATTGCTAAATTGGGAATTGTACTTCAACCCAGAACAAAAAATGTGCTTTGACGGACACTAAATATCTTGCCCAGCAACAACAGTACAGCGGTGGGTAACGAGAGATTTAGAGGGAATTAAATTTGAGGCCTAGTATTTAGGCGCTGGGTCACCGGTATGGATTTAGTGACAGAATTAGACTTGGAAATACACAGTAGCGGGTGTGTGTGAAGTTATTCTGAATGACCCTATGTGCACCTTCAATATTATATACCCTTTTAGGGATAGATTTCAAATAGCTCTGATATAGCAGAAACCACTAAATTATGAAATTGCTAAATTGGGAATTGTACTTCAACCCAGAACAAAAAATGTGCTTTGACGGACACTAAATATCTTGCCCAGCAACAACAGTACAGCGGTGGGTAACGAGAGATTTAGAGGGAATTAAATTTGAGGCCTAGTATTTAGGCGCTGGGTCACCGGTATGGATTTAGTGACAGAATTAGACTTGGAAATGCACAGAAGCGTGTGTGTGAAGTTATTCTGAATGACCCAATGTGCACCTTCAATATTATATACCCTTTTTGGGATAGATTTCAAATAGCTCTGATATAGCAGGAACCACTAAATTATGAAATTGCTAAATTGGGAATTGTACTTCAACCCAGAACAAAAAATGTGCTTTGACGGGCACTAAATAACTTTCCCAGCTACAACAGGACAACGGTAACGAGAGATTTAGAGGGATTTAAATTTGAGGCCTAGTATTTAGGCGCTGGGTGACAGGTATGGGTTTAGTGACAGAATTAGACTTGGAAATACACAGTAGCGGGTGTGTGTGAAGTTATTCTGAATGACCCTATGTGCACCTTCAATATTATATACCCTTTTAGGGATAGATTTCAAATAGCTCTGATATAGCAGAAACCACTAAATTATGAAATTGCTAAATTGGGAATTGTACTTCAACCCAGAACAAAAAATGTGCTTTGACGGACACTAAATATCTTGCCCAGCAACAACAGTACACCGGTGGGTAACGAGAGATTTAGAGGGAATTAAATTTGAGGCCTAGTATTTAGGCGCTGGGTGACAGGTATGGGTTTAGTGACAGAATTAGACTTGGAAATACACAGTAGCGGGTGTGTGTGAAGTTATTCTGAATGACCCTATGTGCACCTTCAATATTATATACCCTTTTTGGGATAGATTTCAAATAGCTCTGATATAGCAGAAACCACTAAATTATGAAATTGCTAAATTGGGAATTGTACTTCAACCCAGAACAAAAAATGTGCTTTGACGGACACTAAATATCTTGCCCAGCAACAACAGTACAGCGGTGGGTAACGAGAGATTTAGAGGGAATTAAATTTGAGGCCTAGTATTTAGGCGCTGGGTCACCGGTATGGATTTAGTGACAGAATTAGACTTGGAAATACACAGTAGCGGGTGTGTGTGAAGTTACTCTGAATGACCCTATGTGCACCTTCAATATTATATACCCTTTTTGGGATAGATTTCAAAGAGCTCTGATATAGCAGGAACCACTAAATTATGAAATTGCTAAATTGGGAATTGTATTTCAACCCAGAACAAGAAATGTGCTTGAACGGACACTAAATAACTCGCCCAGCTACAGCACTAGGGACAGATTTAGCTGGATATAAATTTGAGGCCTAGTATTTAGGCGCTGGGTGACCGGTATGGATTTAGTGACAGAATTAGACTGGGATATGGCCAAAAAATGAACAGACTATTGCTGGTTAAATGCACTTGGTGTGACAGCTTCACCCTGATGTAGGCTTTAGCCAAAAAACAACCACACCATTGAGGGTTAAATGCACTTGGTGACAGGCGCAGCTTGCCCCTGATTTTGTATATGGCCAAAAAATGAACAGACTATTGCTGGTTAAATGCACTTGGTGTGACAGCTTCACCCTGATGTAGGCTTTAGCCAAAAAACAACCACACCATTGAGGGTTAAATGCACTTGGTGACAGGCGCAGCTTGCCCCTGATTTTGTATATGGCCAAAAAATGAACAGACTATTGCTGGTTAAATGCACTTGGTGTGACAGCTTCACCCTGATGTAGGCTTTAGCCAAAAAACAACCACACCATTGAGGGTTAAATGCACTTGGTGACAGGCGCAGCTTGCCCCTGATTTTGTATATGGCCAAAAAATGAACAGACTATTGCTGGTTAAATGCACTTGGTGTGACAGCTTCACCCTGATGTAGGCTTTAGCCAAAAAACAACCACACCATTGAGGGTTAAATGCACTTGGTCGCAGCTTGTGCTGGCGCACCACAAGACACAAAATGGCCGCCGATCACCCCAGAAAAATGAGACTGACAAACGGTCTGTGCAGCCTAAAAACAGTGAGCAATTGAGGATCAGCAGCTCAATGATCCACAGCTGCAGATCGATCAGTTAATCAAGTCCTTCGGAGGAGTTAATCTGCCTAATCTCGCCCTACTGTCGCAGCCGCAACCTCTCTCTACGCTAATCAGAGCAGAGTGACGGGCGGCGCTATGTGACTCCAGCTTAAATAGAGGCTGGGTCACATGGTGCTCTGGCCAATCACAGCCATGCCAATAGTAGGCATGGCTGTGATGGCCTCTTGGGGCAAGTAGTATGACGCTTGTTGATTGGCTGCTTTGCAGCCTTTCAAAAAGCGCCAAGAAAGCGTCACAAAAGCGCCAAGAAAGCGACGAACACCGAACCCGAACCCGGACTTTTACGAAAATGTCCGGGTTCGGGTCCGTGTCACGGACACCCCAAAATTCGGTACGAACCCGAACTATACAGTTCGAGTTCGCTCATCCCTAGAAATGACTTTAAATAACATAAAATACGTAAAAATAGAAAATAATAATCTTGATCTAGGAGGACGAGGTCCATATGGAGTAGGAGGTTGAAGAGGCGGTGGATGTGGCGGTGTAGTTGGTACCGAACTTTAGGATTTTTGGACGCCGGACCCGAACATTTCAGTAAAAGTTCAGGTTTGGTGTTCGGCGCTTTCTTGGCGATTTTTGGAAGGCTACAGAGCAGCCAATCAACAAGCGGGTAACTGTCTGACCTTAGAAGCCATCACAGCCATGCCTACTAATGGCATGGCTGTGATTGGCCAGAGCAGCATGTGACCCAGCCTCTATATAAGCTTGAGTCACGTAGCGCTGCACGTCACTCTGCTGTTACAAGTGTAGGGAGAGGATGCTTTTGGACTGATTTTAGGGAGAAAATAGGAAAGAATCTAACAGAGTGTTCTTGTCACTACCAGAGCTTTAGACGTTCTCATAGCTCTGTTTCCACACCCCTGTGATGATGTCACTACTAGAGCTAGGAGGAGTTCTCTTCCCTGTTTCTCCGCCTCTGTGATGAGGTCTTTACTTTTGGTTTCCTTCCTCCCAGCTGTTCCTCCTGTGTTTGATTTCGCTGCCTTTAAATCACCCCTCCTCCTTTGTAGAGGTGCGGATTATACTCTTCATTTTGAGCTGTATCTCTCGCTTGAGTGTCTTCACCTGTGTTACTTCTCTACACTGGATCTGTGAAACGATGCATGGCTACAAATTGAGTATCAATAAGATTGACGGCCGCTCCACTATCAACAAAAATTTCACAAGAAATGACTTTTCTCCCTAGCGCTACCCTGGCAGAAAGGAGAAAACGGGAACTGCAGGTCAGAGGAAAAGCATCAATTCCTACATCAACTTTGCCCAAAGTAGCAGATGAAGCAGAATTTGATGATTTACTTTTTGAGGTCTTTCTCTTATTATAACTCTTAGTACAGTTCAAGAATCTCCTAGACGGACAAACATTAGCCAAATGACCTATGCCCCCACAACAAAAACACACCATTCTCTGAGGACTAAATCCTCCTTTATCTGGGGCAAGTCGACCTAGCTGCATGGGCTCCTCCATAGAGGGAACCGAGAGAGGATGAGGCCCCTGCACACTAAATGAGTCCGCACCACTGCCCCTAGACTGAAAATGACTGGACAGAGAGGTCTCGTTTCTTTCTCTTAGACGCCTGTTAAGGCGTACCGCCAATGACATGGCAGACTCTAAGGACGTTGGTCTCTCATGGAAAGCAAACGCATCTTTCAATCTCTCTGAGAGACCATGAGAGAACTGACTCCGGAGTGCAGCATCATTCCAACCTGTATCAGCTGCCCATCTCCGAAATTCAGAACAATAAAGCTCAGCAGACAGTTTGTCCTGGCATAACGAACGTAAGTTAGATTCAGCCAGAGCAACACGATCCGGGTCATCATATATCTGCCCCAGGGCTAAAAAAAAATCTTTCTACGGATCGAAGGGAGGGAAACCCCGATGGCAACGAAAAAGCCCAAGTCTGAGCATTACCCCTGAGCAGGGAGATGACAATCCTCACCCTCTGTTCCTCATTACCAGAGGAATGGGGACACAAGCAAAAATGGAGTTTGCATGCCTCTCTGAAACAAACAAAATTCTCACTGCCCCCGGAGAACGTCTCCGGAAGTGAGACCTTTGGCTCGCAACAGACTCCATGGGCCGGAGCAGAGCCCAATGCTTGAAGCTGAGTCATAGATTGACGGAGATCCGCTACCTCCAAAGAAAGACCCTGCATGCGGTCAACCAGGTCAGAAAGCGGATCCATGTCAAAAAAGGACGGTTTGGCGGATTATAATGTCACGGCTGTGAATGAGCAACAAGAGTGTACACAGAGAATGACAACTGACGGACCCACTCTAGGGAGGAATAAGGGTGACCCCTGCCCAGACCCTAAAAGCTCTCCCTAAGCTGCTATGCGCATGTCCGGATCCGAATGGTAGATCGAGACATGCCAGCGTACCTAAGGCTGAAGACCACTGAAACCCCTACAATAGTGGAAGGGGCACGGCCACCGGTGCCCTGCTCAGTATATGAACGGAACCGGGGTCGCCTCGGATCCAGTCAGCAAAGAACAGATAAACACAATGTCAGGCCTACACTGGTTCAGACTGTGTGAGATACACCCTCTACATACAGGGGTTTGATTCAGGCATTTGAAATACAGCCATTTGAAATACAGCCATTTGAAATGCAGCCATTTTGGGCAAAGAAATATTTAATTTAGGCCTACACTGGTTCAGACCATGTGAGATACAGCCTCTACATACAGGGGTTTGATTCAGGCATTTGAAATACGGCCATTTTGAGCAAAGAAATATTTAATTCAGACCTACACTGGTTTAGACTGGCTGAGATACACCCTCTACATACAGGGGTTTTATTCAGGCATTTGAAATACAGCCATTTTGGGGAAATAAATATTTAATTTAGGCCTACACTAGTTCAGGCCATGTGAGATACACCCTCTACATACAGGGGTTTGATTCAGGCAATTGAAATACCGCCATTTGGTGCACCAATATTGAATTCAGGCCTACACTGGTTTAGGCCGTGTGAGATAAACCCTCTACATACAGGGGTTTTATTCAGGCATTTTAAATACCGCCATTTGGTGCACCAATATTGAATTTAGGCCGTGTGAGATAAACCCTCTACATACAGGGGTTTGATTCAGGCATTTGAAATACAGCCATTTGAAATACAGCCATTTTGTGCAAAGAGATATTTAATTCAGGCCTAGTCTGCTTCAGGCCGTCTGAGATACACCCTTTACATACTGTCGTTCTATTCTACTATTAATTAAAAACCCATTTAGGGCAAGATCCTAAATTAGAAAAATATGAGGAGAGCGTCAAATAAGGGACGTTGCCCAAGTCGTGGTGCTGCTGGTGGGGCTCCTGTTGCAGGGAGAGGACGTGGTCGATCTGTGCCAGCTACACACACAAGTTAAACCCCTTCCTCAGGTGCGAGTAGGCGACAAAACCTGCAGCGGTATTTGGTCGGGCCTAATGCTGCTCTACGAATGGTGAGGCCTGAACAAGTACAGACGATAGTAGATTGGGTTGCTGATAGTGGATCCAGTTCCTTCACATTGTCTCCCACCCAGTCTCCTGCTGAAAGACCACAGTTGGCACCTGCAGCCCATGTCCATCAGTCTTTCACCTCACCCCCTTGCAAATCAGCCAAGCAGTCTGAGCCCCAAGTCATGCAGCAGTCTCTTCTGCTTTTTGATGACTTCGTTAGCAGGGTTTCCCAGGGCCATCCACCTAGCCCTGCCCCAGAAGTGGAAGAGATTGAGTGCACCGATGCCCAAACACTTATCTTTCAAGATGAGTACATGGGAGGACCATCGCAGCACGTCTCGGATGATGACGAAACACAGGTGCCAACTGCTGGGGCTTTTGAAAGTGTGCAGACCGACAAGGAAGGCAGGGGTGAAGATGATGTGGAGGACAATGAGGTCCTCGACCACACATGGAATCAAGGTCATGCGAGTGAACTATGTAGTTCGGAGGAAGAAGCGGTGGTCGCACAGAGTCACCAGCACAGCAGAAGAGGGAGCAGGGTGCAAAAGCGGTGCGGCCGTCCTCTAGACAGTACGCCTCCTACTGCCATCGCAGCAAGGGATCGAGCACACCAAAGCCAGCTCCAAGGAGTTCCCTAGCGTGGCAGTTCTTCAGACAATGTGCTGACACGAGTGGTTTGCACGCTGTGCAGTCAGAGCCTGAAGCGATATATAAACATTCTCAACCTGAGCACAACCTGTATGACCATGCATTTAAGTGCAAAGCACGAGCTGCAGTGGAGTAGACACCTCAAAAACCAATAAAGGTTTCTGGCTCCTCCTGCTTCCTCTTCTGCTGCAGTCGCGGCCTCTTCATCCACCTCTGAAATGACAGTGCCACCTGCCACCCCGCAAACAAAGGATCTGCCAGCAACAACAACACCTGGGTCACCAAGCATCCCCAAAATGTTGCACGGAAGCGTTCAGCTCTCCATCTCCCAAACGCTGGAGAGGAAGAGGAAGTACCCCCCTACCCACTCGCGAACCCTAGCCCTGAATGCCAGCATATCTAAATGACTGGCCTTTGAAATGCTGTCATTGCGTCTGGTGGAGACAGATAGTTTTAAAGGCCTTATGGCGGTGGCTGTCTCACAGTACGCCGTGCCCAGCCGCCACTACTTTTCAAGGCGAGCCATCCCTTCCCTGCACAACCAAGTAGGGAACAAATTCAGGTGTGCACTGCGCAACGCCATCTGTGGCAAGGTACACATGACTACGGATACGTGGACCAGTAAGCACGGTCAGGGCTGTTATAACTCCATAACAGCACACTGGGTAAATGCAGTGGCGGCTGGGCCTGAGGCGGATAGCAGTTTGGCGCATGTCCTTCCACCACGAGGATTGCATGGCGCTTCAGTTTGCCTCCTGTTGCTTCCTCCTCCTACTCTGCTTCCTCATCCTCTACCAGCTCCTCATCCGGTCAGCGTAACACCTTCACCACCAAATTCAGCACAGCCAGGGGTAAACGACAGCAGGCAGTTTTAAAACGTATCTGTTTGGAGGACAAACCCCACACCGCGCAGGATCTGTGGACGGACCTTGAACAACAGACCGATGAGTGGTTTGTGCCAGTCAGCCTCAAGCCCGGCCTGGTGGTGTGCGATAATGAGCGAAATCTTGTAGCAGCTCTGGGACTTACCGGTTTGACGCACATCACTTGCCTGGCACATGTGCTGAATTTGGTGGTGCAGAGATTCCTTAAAATTTACCCCGATATGTCAGAGCTACTGCTTAAAGTGCGGGCTGTCTATGCACGCTTTCGGCGTTCTCACCCGGCTGCTGCTCGCCTGTCAGCGCTGCAGCGTAACTTCGGCCTTCCCACTCACCACCTCATATGTGACGTGCCTACAAGGTGGATCACCACCTTGCACATGCCGGCCAGACCATGCGAGCAGCAGCAGGCGATAGTGGAGTTTCAGCTGCAGCACGCACGGGTGAGTCGCTCGGCATAACAGCACCACTTCACCACCAATGACTGGGCCTCCATGCGAGACCTGTGTTCCTTGTTGCGCTGTTTCGAGTACTCCACAAACATGGCCAGTGCCGATAACAACGTTCTCATTTCGTAGGGTTTCCGGCCAGTCATTCCCAAGTGGCTCCGAGGGTGGGTTCCTGCACCCACAAACCCAAGGTGCACAATTGTCCAGCCAGGGCACAGTTCTGGAGGATGAGGAGGAGGAGATGGAGGAGGAGGAGGAACCATGTTCACAGCAGGGTGGCACCCAGACCAGCTCATGGCCATCACTGGTGCGTGGATGGGGGGATACAGAGGACACAGACTATACACCTGCCACAGAGGACAGCTTTTCGTTGCCTCTGGGCAGCCTGGCACACATGAGTGATTACATGCTGTAGTGTCTCCACAACGACCGCCGAGTTGCCCACATTCTAAATTGTGCTGATTACTGGGTGGCCACGCTGCTGGATACCCGTTACAAGGGCAACGTACCATCCTTTATTCAGTCACTGGAGCATGATCGTAAGATGTGTGAGTACAAGCGCACGCTGGTACACTTGCTGCTGGTGGCATTCCTACCTGACAGCAGGGGCACAGTGGAAGCACAAAGCGAAGGCAGAGGACGAGGAAGCGGTCGCCAACGCAAATGGGGCACCGCAGGCACCTCAGAAGGCAGGGTTAGCATGGCCGAAATGTGGAAAAGCTTTGTCAGCATGCCAGCACCACCAGCTGATATGGAACGTCTGAGTAGGAGGCAGCATTTCAACCATATGGTGGAGCAGTATGTGTGCACATGCCTACACGAACTGAATGACGGGTCTGCCGCCTTCAGCTTCTGGGTCTCCAAATTGGGCACTTGGCCAGAGCTTGCCCTTTTATTCTTGGAGGTGCTGGCCTGTCCTGCAGCCAGTGTATTATCTGAACGTGTGTTTAGCACTGCAGGGGGAGTCATCACAGACAAGCGCAGCCGCCTGTCCACAGCCAATGTGGACAAGCTCGCGTTCATTAAAATGAACCAGGCATGGATCCCTCAGGACTTGTCCGAACCTTGTGCAGAATAGACATGTATACCAGCACTAAGCAGCCATTGTTATAATGCAGCACAATTGCTCATGTTTGTATTTTGTATATTTCACACTCTTTTGGAGTGTACCATAATATTAAAAATTAAATTAAAACCTAAAACCTGTGTTGGCTATCTCGTCCTCCTCCACTGCCGCTTCCACCTCCTTCGCTACGTCCACCACCCGCTGAAACTCCTACTCCATATGGAACTCCACCTCATAAATACATAATTTTTTTTTACATGTTTTATTTTATATTATTTCACTACTTTGTCATTTACATTTTCTGGTGAAATTCACAAATTTTAGGGTGTATAGTACAATTGCTATACCTAGTATACCGGTTAAAAAATTAAAAAGATTGTCATTAACATTTTCTGGTGAAATTAACCAATTTTTGCTATACCTAGTAGGCCGGTTAACAAAATAAAAAAAATTGTCAGTTACATTTTCAGTTGAAATTCAACAATTTTTGGGTGTGAAGCACTCCTATACCTAGTAGACAGGTTAAACAATAAAACATTTTGTCTGCTACATTTTATTGTGAAATTCACCAATTTTTGGGTGTGATGTACCACTGCTATACCTAGTAGGCCGTTAAAAAAAAAAGTAAATTGTCAGTTACATTTTCGGGTGAAATTCATCAATTTTTTGGTGTGATGTACCACTGCTATACCTATTAGACCGGGGGAAAAAAATATAACATTTGTCAGTTACATTTTATGGTCAAATTCACCAATTTTGGGGTGTAATATACCCCTCCTCTACCTAGTTGACAGCTTAATACATTTCAATAATTTTTATTTTACATTTTCGGGTGACAATAAACAATTGTTTTCTGTCATAGACCCCTGCTCTACCAAGTAGACAGGTTAATTTCTGTAAATTTTCTGTTACATTCTTGGGTTGACATTATACAATTTTAGACGTGAATAAACCCCTGCTCTGCATAGGTGACAGGGAATAAAATTTCTGAAATTCTTCTTAAATTGATGCGCGCCACTGCCTTTGGTTCAATGCGTAAACACTTGATGCGTGACACTGTCGTATCCGGGATGTGGAATAGCCCCTGGGGAGCTGGGGGGATTCAGTTGATGTGCAGCCAGACGCCGCAGCAGAAGAGGACTTAGCCGAGGAGGTTATGGAAGAGGATGAAGTAGGAGGAGTAGAGGACGTGGCAGTAGGCCTGCCTGCAAGTCGTGGCGGTGTCACCAACTCCGCTGCAGAGCCACGCATTCCATGCTTGGCAGCCGTCAGCAGGTTGACCCAATGCGCAGTGTAGGTGATATACCTGCCCTGATCGTGCTTTGAAGACCAGTTATCAGTGGTCAGATGGACCCTTGCCCCAACACTGTATGCCAGAAATGCCATGGCTTCCTTTTCAATCACTGAATAGAGGTTTGGGATTGCCTTTTTTGAAAAAAAATATAGTCTGGGTACCTTCCACTGTGGTGTCCCAATAGCGACAAATTTTTTTAAGGCCTCAGACTCCACCAGCTGGTATGGTAAAAGCTGGCGGGCTAAGAGTTCTGTCAAGCCAGCTGTCAGACGCCGGGCAAGGGGGTGACTCTGTGAAATTGGCTTCTTACGCTCAAACATTTCCTTTACAGACACCTGACTGTGGGCAGATAAGATGGAACTGCTGAAGGTGAGAGGCGGAGTGGCGGGTGGTTGAGAGGGGGCAAGGAGGATAGCAGTGGTTGACGTGGCTGAAGATGCTGGACCAGGAGGAGGATAGTGGCTTTGAGTTTGTGTGCTGCTTGTACTCATGTGTTGATCCCATTGGCGTTTGTGATGTGAGATCATGTGCCTTCGCAAAGCAGTTGTAACGAGGTGGGTGTTGGACTTCCCACGACTCAGTTTCTTTTGGCACGGGTTGCAAATGGCATTGCTGTTATCAGAGGCAGACACACAAAAAAAATGCCACACTGCTGAGCTTTGCAATGAAGGCATTCTGGTGGTGGCAACAGCATGCGTTGATTGGCGTGCTGTCTAGCTGACCCCGGGTGCCGATACATGCTGTCTGACTGTG
Source organism: Bufo gargarizans (assembly GCF_014858855.1). Taxonomy (NCBI): domain Eukaryota; kingdom Metazoa; phylum Chordata; class Amphibia; order Anura; family Bufonidae; genus Bufo; species Bufo gargarizans. Next base: position 551,461,639 of record NC_058080.1, on the reverse strand, counting down.
CCAAAGCTCCTTGTGACGACCTCCCCCTGCTTCCAACTAGTCTCCTCCTTCTCTCTGTCTCCCCTTCTGAACTTTCCCCCTGTTCTTTTTCTCTTCGAGCAGGTACCCACGTGGCCTCCACAGACACATCGTCATCATCAACCACTTCACTTGTATCTGACACCTCAGCAAAGGAAGCAGCAGCGGGTACAACATCATCATCATCACACTGCACGTCCGTGTGTGTAATGCTGCCTGACTGAGACATATCCCTGTTACCTACATCCTCTGGCAATAATGGTTGCGCATCACTAAATTCATCCAACTGATGTGTAAATAACTCCTCTGAGGGATCAAGTGAAGCGGCTGTGGTGGTTGTGGCGCGGGGCGGGAGAGTGGTAACTTGAGAGCAGGTGACCAAAGCTGAGCTGGAGGAGGATGGTGCGTCAAGGTTCTTAGCGGAAGCTGTTGAAGATTGGGTGTCCTGTGTAAGCCAGTCAACTATTTTCTCCGAATTTTTGGGGTTCAGGGTACGTGGCCTCTGAACACTGGGCATTATTCCAGGGCCAGTGGAAATCACAGCACCACGACCACGACGGCCCCTGCTGGGTGGCCTGCCTCTGCCTGTCATTTTTTTTTAGATAAGTGGTACTTTGCATACAAGGTACTGTGCCACCCTATTTAAGTGGTGGGCAGTGGGCACAGTAGAGTCTGTGTGGGCCTGATACATACAGGCTTGCAACTGTGATTATATCACAGAAAAATATTAAATATAATTTTTTTTATTTACAAGGTATTTGAGTGAGTGACACCCTGTAACGGTATGAGAGGAGGCCTAGCCAGCCACTAGCCAGTGGCCACAATACAGTCTGTGTGAGCCTGACACACACAGGCTTGCAAATGTGATTATATCACAGAAAAATATTAAATATAATTTTTTTTATCTGCAATGTATTTGAGTGAGTGACACCCTGTAACGGTATGAGTGGAGGCCTAGCCACTAACCAGTGGCCATAATACAGTCTGTGTGGGCCTGACACACACGGGCTTGCAAATGTGATTATATCACAGAAAAATATTAAATATAATTTTTTTTTATCTGCAAGGTATTTGAGTGAGTGATACCCTGTAACGGTATGAGTGGAAACCTAGCCACTAGCCAGTGGCCACAATAAAGTCTGTGTTGGCCTGACACACACTGGCTTGCAACTGTGATTATATCACTGAAAAATATTAAATAGAATTTTTTTTATTTGCAAGGTATTTGAGTGAGTGACACCCTGTAACGGTATAAGTGGAGGCCTAGCCACTAGCCAGTGGCCACAATACAGTCTGTGTGGGCCTGACACACACGGGCTTGCAAATGCGATTATATCACATAAAAATATTAAATATAATTTTTTTTTATCTGCAAGGTATTTGAGTGAGTGACACCCTGTAATGGTATGAGTGGAGGCCTAGCCACTAGCCAGTGGCCACAATACAGTCTGTGTGGGCCTGACACCCACGGGCTTGCAAATGTGATTATATCACAGAAAAATATTAAATTTAATTTTTTTTATCTGCAAGGTATTTGAGTGAGTGACACCCTGTAACGGTTTGAGTGGAGGCCTAGCCAGTGGCCACAATACAGTCTGTGTGGGCCTGACACACACTGGCTTGTAACTGGGATTATAGCCTGCAGCCTCTCACACAACCGGGCAGCCAGGTAACTGCAATATATATATATATATATGAAAAAAAAAAAAAAAACAGACTGATGTACCAGCCCTGAAAAGGGCTTTTTGGGGTGCTGTCAGGATGCTGTCCTTACAGCAGATGACTCTGTGGACACAGAACACTGCCCTAGCTAACGCTTTCCCTATTGAATCAGCAGCAGCACTGTCCCTCCTCTCACTGAGAATGCAGCTTCCGAATGAATCTAAAATGGATGCTGTCCAGTAGGTGGGAGGGTCTGTGAGGGAGGGTCTGCTGCTGATTGGCTGGAATGTGTCTGCTGACTGTGAGGTACAGGGTCAAAGTTTACTCAATGATGATGTATATGGGGCGGACCGAACATCGCATATGTTCGACCGCCACGGCGAACGCGAACAAGCTATGTTCGCCGTGAATTGTTCGCCGGCGAATAGCTCGGGACATCACTACTTGTCACCATTGTGGGCATATGAATTTAGAAAATAAAATAACAGTCCTGGGGTATCTTTTCTCTAAATCTATGCTGTGCCATTCCTATATTATTTCTACTAGAGGTTTATGAATAAATTGGCACCAGTGGGGTGTGTCCCTGCAGATTCTGACATTGTGTGAGATTGTGAAACAGCTATTTCTGCATAATGTCTGTACTTAAACTGTCATTTAGCATTCCGGACACTAGAGGCCACTGTTTTGCAGCTACAGCTAGCACACTCTGAGATTTGTATATGTAAAACAGATGATGACTCATGCTGCTGCTGTGAGGGACTGAATCCGATTCCATCCTGGCTTGCAGATGTCCGGCAGTGAATGGACAATCAAAGGAAGAAGAGTAGCTGTCATCTCCTTACTGAATCCAGCTCTTTGAAAGAGAGGTTGTCCCAGGAAGACCAGTCCAGTGTGTGGACAGAAGGCCTCACTATCAAGCAAGGCCGCACGGTTGCTGAGAAGTTAGTGGCCATCTCTGGTATGCTGCATCCTTGGGCCCAGAACGAACACAGGTCAGTACACCTGGTTACTGATTGCAATATATTGTGTGGCGCCTGAAGTTACAGAGACTAGCCTAGGCCTCACATTAGTTAGTCAGTTAGGCTTTATGTCGTTTTGCTAGGCTGTACTGTACTGGACTGCACCACAGTTATGGACTTGCAGGCTCTGCTGCGTTTGCCACTGGCTAGGGGTGTCCTCTGTAGCGGCACAGCATGACTTGCAGGCTCTGCTGTGTCCGCCATCGGCTAGGTCTGTCCAGTGGGCAGGGACATTGACTGTGGGTCCGGGATATAGCGTTTTCTATGCTTATTTGTATTGTTTTGGTTATGCCTGTGTTATTACTTTTTGCCTAAGTAAAGTTTCTGTTTTTGCATATTAAGCTGGTGTCAGTGTCGCTTTCCTTGACTGTGACTTCGCTGTATCCTGGGGAGCCCACCCCGGTACACAGCTTACAACTGTCCTATCAGTGCTGGCAGTGGAAGACTGTGGAGAGACACACACATTTGGCAAAGGGGAAATAGTAACACTCAGGTGGCAAAATGATCAGAAATTTATTGCACGAATAATAGAGGAAAGTCAAAACATACAATAAAAATAAAAGATGCTCCAGAATTGCAAGTAGCAGACATGTTGGGCGAGGTGACAGATCTTCTTTAACACAATTGTAAAAGTAGATATCAAGAAAAGCAAGACCATAAATTGTTGGTACAAAAAAATAGATTAAACAAGGTGGTCTCAGGCAGGACCTACCCTAAACCTATCTGTGCCATTGGGAAACTACGGTACATTCAGGACAGCAGATAAGAATGTAGATGCCCAATGGCATAGATAGGTTTAGAGAAGGTCCTGCCTGACTGAGACCACCTTAGCGCAGGTAAGTGGACACAGATGTGTTTTGATCAAAATATATTGGCTGAGAGTCTCAGATTTTATCATATCAGAATGAGGGCTTATTCCATATATAATGTTTGCATCTATTGTGTTTTCTGTAAAAAATAGAATGTGTACTGTCATTTTCATTGTTACCCTTTCATTATCTTCAGCTTTTGAACACTTACTACACTTTTGTGGCTATAACTGGGCAACAAATACAAAGAAAGCAGTAATGAAAAACAAACTGGAGGATATGTTTCAAAAAGAGTGCATTTTGTATGATATGCCAATTTCACTGTAAAATGAAATCTATATGAAAAGTCTATTCTCTAAAATGTATATGCCGTTTTTGCTATAAATAGTGTAAACTGTTCTAATGAATTCAAACATTATGTGAAGATTGGTATTGTGGAGAAATAACAGTGTCAGCCCAGCGGTCCATGCTGGCGCTGCTTCCCCTACCCGCAGGTACGGGTGGCGAGCTCCCTCTTTCCCTCCTGGTGGCATGCACCATGCCAACAAGCGTGGGCAGTAGGTAGCTTAACTGTTGCATCTGTGCTCCATGCCAGAGCTTACTTCCTGCTGGAGACTTGTACTGTTTGTTAGGGCTTGCATGGGTGTGTTTCTCCTCCCTTGTGAGGCAGCACATACACTCCCTCTGTCTTACCAGCCTATGAATGGATTGCAGGAAGTATTTAAAGGCGCTTCCTGCTCCAGGAAGATGCCTGAGCAACTCATTGTCACTAGCTTGTCTAGGTCCTTGTGTGAAGGTGCTTTTAAAGTTCTGCTTTGCTATGTACCAGACCCTGCTTTTGGATTTATCGGATTTTGCTTGTTTGCCTCCTGCCTCTGACCTTGGACTTCATTTACGGACCTTGCTTGATTGCTGCCTTCCCTGACCCTGGACTTCCTGACCACGTACCTCCCCTTGGTGCTTGCACCTGTATCTCTGACCCCCCTGGTCAGCTGCCACTAACTCGGGGACTGCTCTGGAGTGGCACCTGGCAACTACCCTAACAGCCCAAGCCCTTTCTCACCATCAGAGGCTCAAGTGAAGACCAGGTAGTTGCTTAGTCACGCCCCTCCAGAGTATAGCCAGTCAGTGGCGCAGTGGGCTCACACCCATTTGCATAACACACAGTGCATACTAAATTTATAGTAAATACTGAATGAATATCAAGGTTAATATCTTAATTTTTTGGGTATGTCCCCACCATTCTTATGTTGTAAGAAAAAAATGGTATACTGTATGAAGGCAAAAGCATTTGCAATGAGTAGAGAATAACTGATCCACCATCATATCACCAATGGGTACATTTCCTATTATAGAACGAGTGAGGGGCAGTAACGTTTTAAAACTTTAGAGTTTATTGGAACTGTTTTAAGAATAAGCCCCTACCAAACAAACAAGACAAACGACAATTAACAGTGTGGGATCCACATTAATGAATCACCGTTGTACGAATCCGCTGGTAATATTGCAGTACCGCGGGGCCGAACAAAAAAGCAGCACCATATGCAGTCTTTTGGTGGGGTACCGCAGACTAATAAAGATGCCAGAGGCAAATAAAAGGGTGGATCTTACCGGTGGTGCCAGTTGGGACCTTATAGTCCAAAATCCTGGAGGCTGAGGGGCTTCTCGGGTCCGAAAAACACGTCCTCTTTTTGATTTCACCTGGTGCCAGAGGCAGACGCTGACATCACATGCGGGCGTCAGACCACACTCCCGCTTCTCATGGCACCAGCCACACGGTTTCCATGACCTCAATAGTATCCGGACTGATTTGGGACCACACTGGTCTAGTCAGGTCTGCGCAATTCTTTTTGGCTGACCCTTTCCCATTATTTATCACAATAGGATAAGGGTATAGACCTAATCCTCCACCCATGACCCCTGTCCCCTGATGAGTCGGGGGGTCTTCATTCTATCTCTATGAAGTGGAGGCATTTTTTGGTAGTTCTGATTTATTCTCTATTAGATGAAACGCGTAGGGACGCAGAATAAATCTATCAGAATTTAGATCTCTCTCCACCCTACTAGCCATCATCACCCTTGGGGCCAATTTACGCTGTCCCTATAGGGCCAATTAGGGTTCACTTATTAGGGTTAGGTTCCGGACGAGGCCACCCCTTGCGGGGAAAGGACCCCATGTTAGGAGGCACCTAGGGATTTACAGGCCAAGTAGGGCAAAAACAGGGATAGTTTCTCCCTGCAGCCCCTGGCACCAGGTGAAATCAAAAAGAGGACGTGTTTTTCGGACCCGAGAAGCCCCTCATCCTCCAGGATTTTGGACTATAAGGTCCCAACTGGCACCACCGGTAAGATCCACCCTTTTATTTGCCTCTGGCATCTTTATTAGTCTGCGGTACCCCACCAAAAGACTGCATATGGTGCTGCTTTTTTGTTCGGCCCCGCGGTACTGCAATATTACCAGCGGATTCGTACAACGGTGATTCATTAATGTGGATCCCACACTGTTAATTGTCGTTTGTCTTGTTTGTTTGGTAGGGGCTTATTCTTAAAACAGTTCCAATAAACTCTAAAGTTTTAAAACGTTACTGCCCCTCACTCGTTCTATACATTCTTTGTTACAGAGCAGTATACCTTGGGAGAGTGCTCATACACTATCTCCCTCTAGGGACCACCCTTTTGTTTTTCAGTATTATCACATAGGGACATGGCAGGCTTCCTTACAACGGGCCTAGACAGGAACGTGTGGCTCACTGAAGCAAAGACAGTATTTTCCGAACAGACTTTTGTCCAAAAAAAATTCACCCCTACCCTAAATGGGGCATTTACTGAACTAACTCGGATTTACAAAGAACACATTAGTTCATGGTGGGAGGTTCAGGGACTAGAAAACTATATCAAGCAGGGAATCGTACCCAGAGGCCTGCGTATTTCCCTCACTCCAGCTAGCCCCATCAGAAACCCTGAATTATTACAAAAATGGGAGAGGGAGGCTACCAATAGCTCCCTTAGGTTTATGCAGATTTTGTTGGAAGAGGAAAAAGGGCTATTAGTAAGAGTTGAGAGCAGTCTTACAGACCAAATCGAAATAACCAAAAAATTTCAACAGGAAGCAGAATTTAGTGTCAAGGAAAGCCAGCTCCAGAATACTATAGAAAAATACCAGTATTACCTTAAAGAGCGGAAGCATCGACAGTTCGCTAGAGACTCCCAAGATTTCAAGGAGAACAGGGCATACTTGTTTCTAACTAACCCCGACAACCCACAGAAAACAGACGTCTCCACCTCTGAGACAGACGCCTCAGATAACGAGAGGGACAGATTCCCTAAAAATAGAGGACGGGGACGTGGTGGGTATAGATCGAGACGCCGAGGCGGACGATATAACAACCCTCAGGCAAATTACCAGACACAATGCGCTTCCACTGCTCCACCATCATCAACCTCACAATTTCCCTCATCATCCTCTTTTTTAGAACAACCCATGCAATACTCCCTACGAAGCCAAAACACGTTACCCCCACCCAACCGGTAGGATGCACGGATGATAGGTTAGTAATTAACCTGTCATCCCGCACCCTTACAGAGGTTGAGATTACGGTTTTGAGACGCGGCCTGTCCTATGTCCCCACAGCCTCATTTGACCTATTTCGGTGGACTAAGGATCTCCACCTGTTTGCCCGTAAGCTGAAGTGGCACAAACACTTCCGGCTTAGGGATAAAAAAGAAAGCCGGGAACTGGGCATACCGGTGGAGATCCTTGGAGACGTACACCTTTTGTACAACCTTGATAGTATACCACATAATTCAGATGGTAGAGGGCCCTTTACCGATCTGAAAAACAGGAGCAGCAAAATGCCACCGGTAGGAGACATTTCATGTATTGACGTCTTTCTTAAACATACTACGTCCGAACTTGCTAAGATGTCTCCAGCTTTGATTAGGTCTAATTGTAACAGTAGAGAGAGACAAGCAATAAGGGGATTATCAACAGATGCTAGGATTACGATCAAACCCTCTGATAAGGGAGGTAATGTGGTCATTATGGACAGTCCAGCATATCGTGCCATGTGTCTCACATTGCTAGATGATGAACATAGCTATGAGACATTATCAGCCGACCCTACAGCAAGATTCCGGCAAGAATTGACTGACATACTGACAAAAGAAAAAACGGATGGCCTCATCAGCAGTAATGAGTTGGAATTTCTCCTTCCAACACACCCGGTTATGGCAACCTTTTACTGCCTGCCCAAAGTCCATAAGGGCACTGTGCCCCTTAAGGGCAGGCCAATAGTATCAGGGGTAGGCAGTTTACCACAGAACTGTGGGGTATATGTTGACCGCATACTGGGTCCATTCGTACAATCGCTCCCATCTTATGTGAGAGACACAGGAGACCTCCTTTCCAAATTGGAAAATATTAACTTAGAATCGACTTGGCTTCTGGCATCAATCGATGTCGAGGCACTCTATTCTTCTATTCCGCATGAGAAAGGGCTCGCAGCCGCAGCACATTTTCTAAAGGCAAGAGGTCTCCAGTTCGCTGCACACAACGAGCTGGTCCTGCAGCTTTTAGATTTTGTCCTGACAACCAACTGTTTTGTTTTTGATGGCCGGATATATCACCAGCTCAGGGGCACCGCGATGGGCAGTTCCTGCGCACCGTCCTACGCAAATTTGCTCCTGGGCTGGTGGGAGGAGACCATGGTATTTGGTGATATACCCAACTGGTATACCGAGCACATCGTCCTCTGGGCCCGCTACATAGATGATATATTCATCTTGTGGAGCGGGCCAGAGGACGAATTTAAGAGACTGGTGAATGAACTCAATATCAACACCATAAATCTTAGATTTACATCAGAGATCGTACACAATCATTTACCGTTCTTAGACATTTGCATCTCAAGAGATACTCAAGGGAACCTACAGACCACCATCTTCCGTAAGGAGACATCCACTAATTCACTCCTTAGGTGGGACAGCTGCCATCCCGTCCCACTAAAACGTGGTATTCCAGTGGGCCAATACCTCAGATTGAGACGCAATTGCTCGGAACCACGCGAATTTACCAAACAGGCACACGAGCTAAGAGAGCGCTTCCGAGCACGGGGGTACCCGGACAACACACTTAGAAAGGCCTATCAAAGGGCACGACAGGAGCCACGGACCACACTTCTACATCCCACTGGGGGCCCCAAAATGGATCCACAACAACAAAAAAAGTTACGGATCATTGGAACATTTGACTCTGCGGCTAGACAGGTTAAAGAGATCTTAGCACGCAATTGGGACACCCTCCTGATGGATCCGGACCTGAAGGATGTTGTGAGTCCTTATCCATCAGTAACCTTCAGGAGAGGAACCAATTTAAGGGATCAATTTGTGCACAGCCACTATAACCCCCCTAAAAAGAAGACGTGGCTGGACAAACCTTTGAATGGCTGTTTCAAATGTGGGCGGTGCAGCTTTTGCAAGTATGTCACCCAGGCAAAAACGGTTGCGGTTGGTCCTACGGATCCCGCTCACCATATACGAGATTTTATCAACTGCCGCACCGCAGGAGTTGTTTACCTACTTACCTGCGAATGCGGCATTAGATATGTCGGCAAAACCCGTAGGGAACTGCGGGTACGCATAGGTGAGCACCTGGGTGACATACGCAACAATATGGATACCCCAATAGCTAGACACATTCAATCCGTGCACGATGGAAGGTCGTCAGGTGTCACGTTTGTAGGGTTGGAAGCAATTAGAAAGCCACCACGTGGAGGAGACTGGGACAAGAAGATTCTCCAAAGGGAGTGTTGGTGGATATTCAAGTTGAATACCACCAACCCCAATGGATTGAATGACCAGCTACAATTTGGGTGCTTCTTGTAACCATCCCCAGTCTCCTACACATACAAATATGTGTACGCTATTATCTGCTAAATAGCAGGGGTTCCCTCATTGCATCATCAGAATAACATATGTCTAACGGCTCTTCAAATGCACTGACCACGCATCAAGCACTCAACAGTGCCACCAGTATTAGCATATCACTCTATATAGAGTGTGTGTATGCTCATTCGTCTTAAATATGATCATTATATCTCGGTTGATTATATCCTTCTGATGACGACACCTTCCAAGGTGCCGGTCATTTTGTCCCAACTGTCTTTAGGCTTCAGGTGGCCACTGGACCTTGTCTGGGTCCTAGTGGGTACGCCTGTTATTTAATGTTCCCCCTTTATTAGGTCCCATGTTGCTAGTGACTTGTATTATCACTACCAATATTTATAGGTGCAGTAGTAGGAGCCGATCGTACCATATGGACACTCCTCCCACCTCATTATACAGCCGACGCCGCGCCCGGACTGGTAGGACCTCCCTGATGGTGACGCCTACCATTACGTCACAGCAGTCGCGGCATCTGAGCTGCACACCTAGCACATCACATATGTGCGCATGCGCTGGCTAGGAGGCGGACCGCGACGTCAGCTGACATATGCCTTAGTCACATGACGACGGCCGCACTCCTCGCGCAGGCGCACCACATACCCCTCTTCCATTTAAACGTACTGGCGCATTTATCAGCGCAGGCAGACGCTGACATCACATGCGGGTGTCAGACCACACTCCCGCTTCTCATGGCACCAGCCACACGGTTTCCATGACCTTAATAGTAAGTACACCTCCCTGTTTTTATGCTATAAATACGTCTGCTTCTGGTGGGTTCAATATCTGAATGGATTTTGTTTTGCTATTACACCACAGGTATCCGGACTGATTTGGGACCACACTGGTCTAGTCAGGTCTGCGCAATTCTTTTTGGCTGACCCTTTCCCATTATTTATCACAATAGGATAAGGGTATAGACCTAATCCTCCACTCATGACCCCTGTCCCCTGATGAGTCGGGGGGTCTTCATTCTATCTCTATGAAGTGGAGGCATTTTTTTGTAGTTCTGATTTATTCTCTATTAGATGAAACGCGTAGGGACGCAGAATAAATCTATCAGAATTTAGATCTCTCTCCACCCTACTAGCCATCATCACCCTTGGGGCCAATTTACGCTGTCCCTATAGGGCCAATTAGGGTTCACTTATTAGGGTTAGGTTCCGGACGAGGCCACCCCTTGCGGGGAAAGGACCCCGTGTTAGGAGGCACCTAGGTATTTACAGGCCAAGTAGGGCAAAAACAGGGATAGTTTCTCCCTGCAGCCCCTGGCACCAGGTGAAATCAAAAAGAGGACGTGTTTTTCGGACCCGAGAAGCCCCTCATCCTCCAGGATTTTGGACTATAAGGTCCCAACTGGCACCACCGGTAAGATCCACCCTTTTATTTGCCTCTGGCATCTTTATTAGTCTGCGGTACCCCACCAAAAGACTGCATATGGTGCTGCTTTTTTGTTCGGCCCCGCGGTACTGCAATATTACCAGCGGATTCGTACAACGGTGATTCATTAATGTGGATCCCACACTGTTAATTGTCGTTTGTCTTGTTTGTTTGGTAGGGGCTTATTCTTAAAACAGTTCCAATAAACTCTAAAGTTTTAAAACGTTACTGCCCCTCACTCGTTCTATACATTCTTTGTTACAGAGCAGTATACCTTGGGAGAGTGCTCATACACTATCTCCCTCTAGGGACCACCCTTTTGTTTTACATTTCCTATTACAAAGTCTTATTTATTTTATACCTTATATTCCTATCCCTACTCACGATTTAAGTGAGCCACAAAATGCAAACTTAGAGCTGGATTCTGTATATTGTATAAATGTACCATATTTTTCACCCCATAAGACCCACTTTTTTCCCTCCAAAAGTGGGGGGAAAATGCCCTTGCGTCTTATGGGGCGAATGCTGTCATTTTACATCACAGACTGCGATGTATCAGCTGGACGGGGGAGGGAGGAGGGCAGCCAGCCGTAACTCGCTAACGTCGCATGCCTGCGCCACCTACTTCATTCATAAAGTAGGCGGCACAGGCACATCACGTGACATCAGTGAGTTCCGGCCGGCCGGCCGCCCTGCTCTGCCTGCTACAGGACATTTAGTAAGTACGGTAGTACAGATGGGGCTGGGGATCGGAACGTCAATTAAAGCTATTATTATGAAATGTTTAGGCATTAAGGAAGTGAGTGAGCGGTGGGGCCGGAGTACAGTGACCGCACCGGCCCCGCCGCATTTGCATGACACCGGCCCCTCCCACAGGTTTAGTTATGGTATATTAGGGCATCTGTGGTTGTCACTATTATGGGGTGGAGAATATGTGGATGGCACGGTTATGGGGTGGGGGATCTGTGGGTGACACATATATAGCAGTGCCATCCACAGATCCACCCCCCATAACAGTGCCATCCACAGATCCCCCTCCATAACAGTGCCATGCACAGATCACCCCCCATAACAGTGCCATCCACAGATCCCCCCATAACAGTGTGTCATCCACAGATCCCCCATAATAGTGTCATGCACAGACCACCATTAGTTCAAAACCCACCAAAATCACACCTTTTGGTTGAATCTTTTTTTCTTATTTTCCTCCTCAAAAACCTAGGTGCGTTTTATGGGCCAGTGCGTCTTTTAGGGCGAAAAGTATGGCATATTGTATAAATTATCCAACTATCCAAACCTTTCAAATTCCCATAAGACAGTCTAGTTTTATTAGCCCAATAAGCAGGATGGGCTTTCTGAAAATTGTGTAGATTTAGGATGGAATACAGACTGGGCCAAGAAACTGCACAATACATATTGTGATAAATTTTCTAGAGGGTGTTCTTATTGTACACTGCGTTTAGTTATAATCTCACTTTCAGAATGAAGTCCTAAATACATACATTTATATGTAATGTATAAAAGCCATACAAAAAGAGTTATTTCCCAAATTAAAAGCCATTTTCACAAAAGCAAGTCTATTTTATGAAATATTCAGCCTTACTTCTAAGTTGATGGACACAGCTGAACCCCCTCTAGATGCACCAGAAAACTCATGGTTCTCTTAATAATTCATCTTTATATCCATTTCAGTGGGAATAACCTTTTTGTCAAGTTCTGGACTTTCTGAGTACAATTATACTCCATCATTTGGACCTAAGGGAAGCTAACAGTGTCTTTAAGTGTATATTTAAGCACATGCACGATATACTGTATCCTGTGGAGAGATTTCCTAACAATGATTGACCTTAATAAAAGTAATATATTCAGCAAGGAGAGATAATTCAATTTGCTCAAAGTCACAAGAACATGAAACTGTGATAAATTTCCACTTGTTTCATACATTTCAAATCTAGGTTCTTATTTTCTTCACAGGTATTCAGGTAACTACTGGTAAGGTATCAGTAATCCTCCCAACATGCACAAACCAGAGATAGGCTATCCCAGTGATGGCTAACCTCTGACACTCCAGCTGTGCTGAAACTATGACTCCCAGCATACTCCATTCATTTTTATGGAGTTTTAAGAACAGCTAGGCAAGTGTACATCTTGGGAGTCGTAGTTTTACAACAGCTGGATTTCCGGAGGTTAGCTATCACTGGCCTAGCCGATACTTCTGAAAGAAACATGATTCTTCAGTAAATCATGGCACAATGTGTAGTGTAAATTTTAATATGACATAAATGATAGATTAGTAGCTATAGTTACAAAAGTAGTCATTAGCGATGAGCGGCAGGGGCAATATTCAAATTCACGATACTTCGCAAATATGTGGTAGAATATTTGTCATATATTCGCAAATATTCGTATTCGAGATTAAATCTGCAATGTAAAAATCGTGTAAGATTATTTTTGTGATTCTGAAAAATCTGCAATGTAAACATCGTGTAATGCGAAGTAGGTCAAAAACAAATATATAACACTATAGAATATAGTGCTATATATACAATTTTTAGAATTAGGAAATTCATTCAACATTGCAACTTCCTCATCTTCCAGCTCCTACCCCTCGATGGCTTGATCAATGACACAATGCAATGCATGCTCCAGAAAGAAGGAGAAAGGTACGATGTCACTGATGGTGCCCTGGCTGTGACTGACCAGTTTGGTGATCTCATCAAATGGCCGCAGAAGTCAGCATGCATTGCGCATGAGCAGCCACTGGCGTGGTGAAAAGAAACCAAGCTCCCCAGAACCTGTCCTGCTGCAGAGTTCATACAGGTAGCCGTTAACAGCATGCTGCTGCTGGAGCAGCCTATAAAGCATATACAAGGTGGAGTTCCAGGGCCTGGGCCTGTCCCAAATCAGACATCTGACAGGCAGGTGGTGCCGCCACTGAACGTCAGCAAGGCGAGTGTAAGATCTTCTAAAATGGCCAGAGATTTACCTGGCCTGCCGCAAGACGTCCTGGACCCCGGGGTATTTGGCAACAAAAGATTATGTTCATGACGTGTGCCATGCACAGCACGTGTGTCATTTTGCCCTGTTTCAGCTCGCTGAGTAGATTGGCACCATTGTCACACATCACTTTAACAACTGTCAAATTAAGGGGGGTTAGCCACTGATCAATCTGTAAAAGCTGAAAGCAGTGCAGGACCGTTGTGGCTCTTGGCTTCCAGGCACAACAGCCGCAGCGCAGCATGGCAAAGTCTCACATGGCAAAGTCTCACATGGCACATTGAATAGGGTCTGGGGAGCTTAGGGGGGGCTGCAGCGGAAGAGGCAGTATCAGAGGAAAAGCAGGAGTCAGCCATGAAAGAGATGGAGGATGGAGTAGAAACATAGAAACATAGAATGTGTCGGCAGATAAGAACCATTTGGCCCATCTAGTCTGCCCAATATATCTGAATCCTATGAATAGTCCCTGGCCCTATCTTATATGAAGGATAGCCTTATGCCTATCCCATGCATGCTTAAACTCCTTCACTGTATTTGCCGCTACCACTTCTGCTATTCCATGCATCCACTACTCTCTCAGTAAAGTAATACTTCCTTATATTACTTTTAAACCTTTGCCCCTCTAATTTAAAACTGTGTCCTCTTGTGGTAGTTTTTCTTCTTTTAAATATGCTCTCCTCCTTTACCGAGTTGATTCCCTTTATGTATTTAAAAGTTTCTATCATATCCCCTCGGTCTCTTCTTTCTTCCAAGCTATACATATTAAGGTCTTTTAACCTTTCCTGGTAAGTTTTATCCTGCAATCCATGGACCAGTTTAGTAGCTCTTCTCTGAACTCTCTCTAGAGTATCTATATCCTTCTGGAGATATGGCCTCCAGTACTGCGCACAATACTCCAAGTGAGGTCTCACCAGTGTTCTATACAGCGGCATAAGCACTTCACTCTTTCTACTGCTTATACCTCTCCCTATACATCCAAGCATTCTGCTAGCATTTCGTGCTGCTTTATTACATTGTCTTCCCCCCTTTAAGTCTTCTGAAATAATTACTCCTAAATCCCTTTCCTCAGATACTGAGGTCAGGACTGTGTCAAATATTCTATATTCTGCCCTTGGGTTTTTACGCCCCAGGTGCATTATCTTGCACTTATCCACATTAAATTTCAGTTGCCAGAGTTCTGACCATTCTTCTAGTTTTCCTAAATCCTTTTCCATTTGGCGTTTCCCTCCAGGAACATCAACCCTGTTACATATCTTTGTGTCATCAGCAAAAAGACAAACCTTACCATCGAGGCCTTTTGCAATATCACTTATGAAGATATTAAACAAAATTGGTCCCAGTACAGATCCCTGTGGAATCCCACTGGTAACATGACCTTGTTTTGAATGTTCTCCATTGACTACAACCCTCTGTTGTCTGTCACTCAGCCACTGCCTAATCCACTCAACAATATGGGAGTCCATGCTCAATGACTGCAGTTTATTGATAAGTCTTCTATGTGGGACAGTGTCAAAAGCCTTACTAAAATCTAGATATGCGATGTCTACTGCATCTCCACCGTCTATTATTTTAGTCACCCAGTCAAAAAAATCTATAAGATTTGTTTGACATGATCTCCCTGAAGTAAACCCATGCTGTTTTTCATCTTGCAATCCATGGGATTTTAGATGTTCCACAATCCTATCCTTTAATAGGGTTTCCATTAATTTGCCTACTATTGAAGTCAGACTCACTGGTCTATAGTTGCTCGATTCCTCCTTACTACCTTTCTTGTGAATGGGCACGACATTTGCCAATTTCCAATCTTCCGGGACGACTCCTGTTACTAATGAGTAGGAGGAGGAGAAGAAGAGTCAGGCCTGCATGCAATCCGTGGCAGTAACAGCAAATCCACACGGGTGCCATAAGTTACATTCTTTACGGCTGTCAGAAGGTTCACCCAGTGGGCAGTAAAATTTATGTACCATCCCTGCCCGTGTTTGCTAAACCACGTGTCTGTGGTCAGATGTATCTTGGCCCCAACACTGTGTGCCAGAGATATATTCACTTGCCGCTGAACTTGGCCATATAGCTCTAGGATGCCCTTCTGGGAGAAATATTTCCTGGCAGCAGTTGGCGGGCTAGCAGTTCCGACAAGTCAGTGGTCAGCCGTTGGGCAAGAGGGTTATCCGGCGTCAAACTTTTTACGCTCGAAATGTTGGGCCAGGAAAGCCTGCCTTCTGTCAGATGAACGCAACGATAGCACGGTGGAAGGTGGACAAATGGGAGGAGAAGGAGAAGAGGCAGAATGCAGAGCGATGGGAGTGCAAATTTGTGGGTTCTGACAAAGTTGCTCCCACTGGGCTCGGTAATGGGAGGCCAGGTGCCTTCTAAAGGCGGTCGTCCCTAGTCGAGTGTTAGGCTTACTGCGACTTATGCATTGACAGCACATGCTGCATATGGCAACACTACTGTCAGCAGCTGACACATTAAAAAAGCCCACACTGCGTAGCCATGTGCCGGCATCCTGGGAGAACAAGATGTGACTGTGCATGGTGGATGGCTTGCTCCAGATACATTTGCAGTCTGCTTTTTGCCTCTGGTGCACTGCAAGTTCTGCCTGCTTCTCCTCCTTATCTGCTGCTCTGTCTCTCCCTCTGAACTCCCTCTCTTGTGGGCACCCACGTGACATCCATCGACACGTCATCGTCATCATCATCATCACCTTCACCACCACTGACAACATAGATCTCGGAGTAGGCAACAGCAGGGACCACCCTCCTTGGGCTGATTTTGGTACTGTCGTCAGACCTCTGAGTGGTGGCCGTTGCTACCTCCTCTTCCTCATCCAATGTCAAGAATGGCTGCGCATCGGTAAGGTCTGTGAATGGATGGGAAAATAATTCATCTGACTCAAGTGGAGGGACTATGGTGGTGGTAGTCCTGGTCATGGTGTCTTTGGGGGTACACACAGTAGAGAGAGAGGAGGGTGCAGATTCAGAGGATGATGAGGGTGCAAATCTGGTGTGTCTTTTGACGTAATCGCATGCACCTTCTCAAACTTCCCACTTAGGCTCTGGCCTGGTGCACCTGCCCGACACTTACCACTCCTGGGGAACAGCCTGCCTCTTACTCTGCCTGTCATTTTCAAAATGACCCTGTGCCAAAGTCCCTAGGGAAGAGCAGTATTTGTGGAAGCAGGTATATCGCAGGACTCAATCAGAATTTGTGGGAAGCCGATTTATCAAACCCATTAATCATTTTTTTGTGGAAGCAGGTGTATCGAAGGCCTTAATAAATATTTGGTGGAAGCAGGTATATCAATCCCCTTAATCAATATTTGGTGGAAGCAGGTATTTGGCAAACCTCAATCTGTATTTTGTGGAAGCAGTTATATCAAACCCCTGATTCAGTATTTTGTGGAAGCATGTATATCAAACCCCTTAATCAGTATTTTGTGGAAGCATGTATATCACACCCCTCAATCTGTATTTTGTGGAAACGGGTATATCCAACCCCTTAATCAGTATTTTGTCTAAGCAGGTTTATCGCACCCCTCAATCTGTATTTCGTGTAAGCATTTATATTGAACCCCTTAATCAATATTTGGTGGAAGAAGGTATATCAAACCCGCCACTGTAACAGTCTATTGTCAGATATTTAGGCCCAGGCACCCAGGCAGAGGAGAGAGGTCTCGTAACAGAGAATCTGGCTTCATGTCAGCAGAGAATCAGTCTGCATGTCATAGCAGAGAATCAGGCTTCATGTCACCCACCACTATAAAAGTCTATTGTCATATATTTAGGCCCAGGCACCCAGCCAGAGGAGAGAGGTCCCGTAACAGAGAATCTGGCTTCATGTCAGCAGAGAATCAGTCTGCATGTCATAGCAGAGAATCAGGCTTCACGTCACCCACCACTGTAACAGTCCATTGTCATATATTTAGGCCCAGGCACCCAGCCAGAAGAGAGAGGTTCCGTAACAGAGAATCTGGCTTCACGTCAGCAGAGAATCAGTCTGCATGTCATAGCAGAGAATCAGGCTTCACGTCACCCAACATTGGAACAGTCCATTGGCATATATTTAGGCCCAGGCACCCAGGCAGAGGAGAGAGGTCCCGTAACAGAGAATCTGGCTTCATGTCAGCAGAGAATCAGTCTGCATGTCATAGAAGAGAATCAGGCTTCACGTCAGCCACCACTGTAACAGTCCATTGTCATATATTTAGGCCCAGGCACCCAGGCAGAGGAGAGAGGTCCCGTAACAGAGAATCTGGCTTCATGTCAGCAGAGAATCAGTCTGCATGTCATATCAGAGAATCAGGCTTCACGTCAGCCACCACTGTAACAGTTCATTGTCATATATTTAGGCCCAGGCACCCAGGCAGAGGAGAGAGGTCCCGTAACAGAGAATCTGGCTTCATGTCAGCAGAGAATCAGTGTGCATGTCATAGCAGAGAATCAGGCTTCATGTCTCCCAACATTGGAACAGTCCATTGGCATATATTTAGGCTCAGGCACCCAGGCAGAGGAGAGAGGTCCCGTAACAGAGAATCTGGCTTCGTGTCAGCAGAGAATCAGTCTGCATGTCATAGAAGAGAATCAGGCTTCACGTCACCCAACATTGGAACAGTCCATTGTCATATATTTAGGCCCAGGCACCCAGGCAGAGGAGAGAGGTCCCGTAACAGAGAATCTGGCTTCATGTCAGCAGAGAATCAGTCTGCATGTCATAGCAGAGAATCAGGCTTCACGTCACCCAACATTGGAACAGTCCATTGGCATATATTTAGGCCCAGGCACCCAGGCAGAGGAGAGAGCTCCCGTAACAGAGAATCTGGCTTCATGTCAGCAGAAAATCAGTCTGCATGTCATAGCAGAGAATCAGGCTTCACGTCACCCAACATTGGAACAGTCCATTGGCATATATTTAGGCCCAGGCACCCAGGCAGAGGAGAGAGGTCCCGTAACAGAGAATCTGGCTTCATGTCAGCAGAGAATCAGTCTGCATGTCATAGAAGAGAATCAGGCTTCACGTCAGCCACCACTGTAACAGTCCATTGTCATATATTTAGGCCCAGGCACCCAGGTAGAGGAGAGAGGTCCCGTAACAGAGAATCTGGCTTCATGTCAGCAGAGAATCAGTCTTCATGTCATAGCAGAGAATCAGGCTTCACGTCACCCAACATTGGAACAGTCCATTGGCATATATTTAGGCCCAGGCACCCAGGCAGAGGAGAGAGGTCCCGTAACAGAGAATCTGGCTTCATGTCAGCAGAGAATCAGTCTTCATGTCATAGCAGAGAATCAGGCTTCACGTCACCCAACTTTGGAACAGTCCATTGTCATATATTTAGGCCCCGGCACCCAGACAGAGGAGATGTTCATTCAACTTTGGGTTGCCCGGCAATATCATGGTAAAATGAAAATAAAAATAGGATTGAATGAGGAAGTGCCCTGGAGTACAATAATATATGGTTAAGGGGAGGTAGTTAATGTCTAATCTGCACAAGGGATGGACAGGTCCTGTGGGATCCATGCCTGGTTTATTTTTATGAACGTCAGCTTGTCCACATTGGCTGAAAACAGGCGGCTGCGTTTGTCTGTAATGACGCCCCCTGCCGTGCTGAATACACGTTCAGACAAAACGCTGGCCGCCGGGCAGGCCAGCACCTCCAAGGCATAAAAGGCTAGCTCTGGCCACGTGGACAATTTAGAGACCCAGAAGTTGAATGGGGCCGAACCATCAGTCAGTACGTGGAGGGGTGTGCACACGTACTGTTCCACCATGTTAGTGAAATGTTGCCTCCTGCTAACACGTTGCGTATCAGGTGGTGGTGCAGTTAGCTGTGGCGTGTTGACAAAAGTTTTCCACATCTCTGCCATGCTAACCCTGCCCTCAGAGGAGACGGCCGTGACACAACTGCCTTGGCAACCTCTTGCGGCTCCTCTGCCTTGGCCTTGGGCTTCCACTTGTTTCCCTGTGACATTTGGGAATGCTCTCAGTAGCGCGTCTACCAACGTGCACTTGTACTCGCGCATCTTCCTATCACGCTCCAGTGCAGGAAGTAAGGTGGGCACATTGTCTTTGTACCGTGGATCCAGCAGGGTGGCAACCCAGTAGTCCGCACACGTTAAAATGTGGGCAACTCTGCTGTCATTGCGCAGGCACTGCAGCATGTTGTCGCTCATGTGTGCCAGGCTGCCCAGGGGTAAGGACAAGCTGTCCTCTGTGGGAGGCGTATCGTCATCATCCTGCGTTTCCCCCCAGCCACGCACCAGTGATGGGCCCGAGCTGCGTTGGGTGCCACCCCGCTGTGACCATGCTTCATCCTCATCCTCCACCACCTCCTCCTCATCCTCGTCCTCCAGTAGTGGGCCCTGGCTGGCCACATTTGTACCTGGCCTCTGCTGTTGCAAAAAACCTCCCTCTGAGTCACTTCGAAGAGACTGGCCTGAAAGTGCTAAAAATGACCCCTCTTCCTCCTCCTCCTCCTCCTGGGCCACCTCCTCTTCCATCATCGCCCTAAGTGTTTTCTCAAGGAGACATAGAAGTGGTATTGTAACGCTGATAACGGCGTCATCGCCACTGGCCATGTTGATGGAGTACTCGAAACAGCGCAACAGGGCACACAGGTCTCGCATGGAGGCCCAGTCATTGGTGGTGAAGTGGTGCTGTTCCGTAGTGCGACTGACCCGTGCGTGCTGCAGCTGAAACTCCACTATGGCCTGCTGCTGCTCGCACAGTCTGTCCAGCATGTGCAAGGTGGCGTTCCACCTGGTGGGCTTGTCGCATATGAGACGGTGAGCGGGAAGGCCAAAGTTATGCTGTAGCGCAGACAGGCGAGCAGCGGCAGGATGTGAACGCCGGAAGCGCGAACAGACGGCCCGCACTTTATGCAGCAGCTCTGACATGTTGGGGTAGTTGTGAATGAACTTCTGCACCACCAAATTCAGCACATGCGCCAAGCAAGGGATGTGCGTCAAACCGGCTAGTCCCAGAGCTGCAACGAGATTTCGCCCATTATCGCACACCACCAGGCCGGGCTTGAGGCTCACCGGCAGCAACCACTCGTCGGTCTGTTGTTCTATACCCCGCCACAACTCCTGTGCGGTGTGGGGCCTGTCCCCCAAACATATGAGTTTCAGAATGGCCTGCTGATGTTTACCCCGGGCTGTGCTGAAGTTGGTGGTGAAGGTGTGTGGTTGACTGGATGAGCAGGTGGAAGAAGAGGAGGAGGAAGCTGAGTAGGAGGAGGTGGCAACAGGAGGCAAAGAATGTTGCCCGTGCGCCAAACAGCTCTCCGCCTGGGGCACAGCTGCCACTAAATTTACCCAGTGTGCAGTTAGGGAGATATAGCGTCCCTGGCCGTGCTTACTGGTCCACGTATCTGTGGTTAGGTGGACCTTGCCACAGATGGCGTTGCGCAGTGCACACTTGATTTTATCGGATACTTGGTTGTGCAGGGAAGGCATGGCTCTCTTGGAGAAGTAGTGCCGGCTAGGAACAACATACTGTGGGACAGCAAGCGACATGAGCTGTTTGAAGCTGTCTGTGTCCACCAGCCTAAATGACAGCATTTCATAGGCCAGTAGTTTAGAAATGCTGGCATTCAGGGCCAGGGATCGAGGGTGGCTAGGTGGGAATTTACGCTTTCTCTCAAATGTTTGTGAGATGGAAAGCTGAACGCTGCCGTGTGACATGGTTGAGATGCTTGGTGACGGAGGTGGTGGTGTTGGTGGTACATCCCCTGTTTGCTGGGTGGCAGGTGCCAAAGTTCCTCCAGAGGCGGAGGAAGAGGCCGAGGCGGCAGCAGCAGAAGAGGCCGAGGCGGCAGCAGCAGAAGAGGTAGCAGGGGGAGCCTGAGTGACTTCCTTGGTTTTAAGGTGTTTACTCCACTGCAGTTCAAGCTTTGCATGCAGGTGCCTGGTCATGCAGGTTGTGCTAAGGTACAGAACGTTAATGCCTCGCTTCAGGCTCTGATGGCACAGCGTGCAAACCACTCGGGTCTTGTCGTCAGCACATTGTTTGAAGAAGTGCCATGCCAGGGAACTCCTTGAAGCTGCTTTTGGGGTGCTCGGTCCCAGATGGTGGCGGTCAGTAGCAGGCGGAGTCTCTTGGCGGCGGGTGTTCTGCTTTTGCCCTCTGCTCCCTCTTTTGCTACGCTGTTGGCTCGGTCTCACCACTGCCTCTTCCTCCGAACTGTGAAAGTCAGTGGCACGACCTTCATTCCATGTGGGGTCTAGGACCTCATCGTCCCCTGCATCGTCTTCCACCCAGTCTTGATCCCTGACCTCCTGTTCAGTCTGCACACTGCAGAAAGACGCAGCAGTTGGCACCTGTGTTTCGTCATCATCAGAGACCTGCTGAGGTGGTATTCCCATGTCCTCATCATCAGAAAACATAAGTGGTTGTGCGTCAGTGCATTCTATGTCTTCCACCGCTGGGGAAGGGCTGGGTGGATGCCCTTGGGAAACTCTGCCAGCGGAGTCTTCAAACAGCATAAGAGACTGCTGCATAACTTGAGGCTCAGACAGTTTCCCTGTTAGTCATGGGGGTGATGTGACAGACTGATGGGCTTAGTTTTCAGGCGCCATCTGTGCGCTTTCTGCAGAAGACTGGGTGGGAGATAATGTGAACGTGCTGGATCCACAGTCGGCCACCCAATTGACTAATGCCTGTACCTGCTCAGGCCTTACCATCCTTAGAACGGCATTGGGCCCCACCAAATATCGCTGTTAATTATGGCGGCTACTGGGACCTGAGGTAGTTGGTACACTAGGACGTGTGGCTGTGGCAGAACGGCCACGTCCTCTCCCAGCACCAGAGGGTCCACTAACACCACCACGACCATGTCCGCGTCCGCGTCCTTTACTAGATGTTTTCCTCATTGTTATCGTTCGCCACAACAACAAAAATATTATTTGGCCCAATGTCCTGAATTCTAATTCAGGCCTTTTTTTAAAGACACCTAACACTATCTGGCTAGGTATTTAGGTACCGTATTACACTAATACAGGCACAGCAGTAACCACAGATTTAGCTGACTATAAATTTGAGGCCTATTATTTAGGCGCTGGGTGACAGGTATACGTTTACAGACAGAATTAGACTAGGATATGCACAGTAGCGTGTGTGTGAAGTTATTGAGAATGACCCTATCTGCACCTTGAATCTAATATACCCTTTTAGGGATACATTTAAAGTAGGCCTGATACAGCAAAAACCACTAATTTAGAGAATTGCTAAATTGGGAATTGTATTTCAACCCAGAACAAAAACCGTGCTTTGACGGACACTAAAGAACTTGACCAGCCACAGCAGTAACGACAGATTTAGCTGGATATAAATTTGAGGCCTAGTAATTAGGCGCTGGGTGACAGGTATAGGTTTACTGACAGAATTAGACTTGGAAATGCACAGTAGCGTGTGTGTGAAGTTATTCAGAATGACCCTATGTGCATCTTGAATCTTATATACCCTTTTAGGGATAGATTTAAAGAAGCTCTGATACAGCAGAAACCACTAAATTAGGAAATTGCTAAATTGGGAATTGTATTTCAACCCAGAACAAAAACTGTGCTTTGACGGACACTAAATAACTTGACCAGCCACAGCAGTAATGACAGATTTATCTGGATATAAATTTGAGGCCTAGTATTTAGGCGCTGGGTGACAGGTATAGGTTTACTGACAGAATTAGACTTGGAAATGCACAGTAGCGTGTGTGTGAAGTTATTCAGAATGACCCTATGTGCACCTTGAATCTTATATACCCTTTTAGGGATAGATTTAAAGAAGCTCTGATACAGCAGAAACCACTAAATTAGGAAATTGCTAAATTGGGAATTGTATTTCAACCCAGAACAAAAACTGTGCTTTGACGGACACTAAATAACTTGACCAGCCACAGCAGTAATGACAGATTTATCTGGATATAAATTTGAGGCCTAGTATTTAGGCGCTGGGTGACAGGTATAGGTTTACTGACAGAATTAGACTTGGAAATGCACAGTAGCGTGTGTGTGAAGTTATTCAGAATGACCCTATGTGCACCTTGAATCTTATATACCCTTTTAGGGATAGATTTAAAGTAGCTCTGATACAGCAGAAACCACAAAATTAGGAAATTGCTAAATTGGGAATTGTATTTCAACCCAGAACAAAAACTGTGCTTTGACGGACACTAAATAACTTGACCAGCCACAGCATTAACAACAGATTTAGCTGGATATAAATTTGAGGCCTAGTATTTAGGCGCTGGGTGACAGGTATAGGTTTACTGACAGAAATAGACTTGGAAATGCACAGTAGCGTGTGTGTGAAGTTTTTCAGAATGACCCTATGTGCACCTTGAATCTTATATACCCTTTTAGGGATAGATTTAAAGTAGCTCTGATACAGCAGAAACCACAAAATTAGGAAATTGCTAAATTGGGAATTGTATTTCAACCCAGAACAAAAACTGTGCTTTGACGGACACTAAATAACTTGACCAGCCACAGCAGTAAAGACAGATTTAGCTGGATATAAATTTGAGGCCTAGTATTTAGGCGCTGGGTGACAGGTATAGGTTTACTGACAGAATTAGACTTAGAAATGCACAGTAGCATGTGTGTGAAGTTATTCAGAATGACCCTATGTGCACCTTGAATCTTATATACCCTCTTAGGGATAGATTTAAAGAGGCTCTGATACAGCAGAAACCACTAAATTAGGAAATTGCTAAATTGGGAATTGCATTTCAACCCAGAACAAAAACTGTGCTTTGACGGACACTAAATAACTTGACCAGCCACAGCATTAACGACAGATTTAGCTGAATTTAAATTTGAGGCCTAGTATTTAGGCGCTGGGTGACAGGTATAGGTTTACTGACAGAATTAGACTTTGAAATACACAGTAGCGTGTGTGTGAAGTTATTGAGAATGACCCTATGTGCACCTTGAATCTAATATACCCTTTTAGGGATAGATTTAAAGTAGGCCTGATACAGCAGAAACCACTAAATTATGAAATTGCTAAATTGGGAATTGTATTTCAACCCAGAACAAAAACTGTGCTTTGACGGACACTAAATAACTTGACCAGCCACAGCAGTAACGACAGATTTAGCTGGATATAAATTTGAGGCCTAGTATTTAGGCGCTGAGTGACAGGTATAGGTTTACTGACAGAATTAGACTTGGAAATGCACAGTAGCGTGTGTGTGAAGTTATTCAGAATGACCCTATGTGCACCTTGAATCTTATATACCCTTTTAGGGATAGATTTAAAGTAGCTCTGATACAGCAGAAACCACAAAATTAGGAAATTGCTAAATTGGGAATTGTATTTCAACCCAGAACAAAAACTGTGCTTTGACGGACACTAAATAACTTGACCAGCCACAGCAGTAAAGACAGATTTAGCTGGATATAAATTTGAGGCCTAGTATTTAGGCGCTGGGTGACAGGTATAGGTTTACTGACAGAATTAGACTTGGAAATGCACAGTAGCGTGTGTGTGAAGTTATTCAGAATGACCCTATGTGCACCTTGAATCTTATATACCTTTTTAGGGATAGATTTAAAGAAGCTCTGATACAGCAGAAACCACAAAATTCGGAAATTGCTAAATTGGGAATTGCATTTCAACCCAGAACAAAAACTGTGCTTTGACGGACACTAAATAACTTGACCAGCCACAGCAGTAACGACAGATTTAGCTGGATATAAATTTGAGGCCTAGTATTTAGGCGCTGAGTGACAGGTATAGGTTTACTAACAGAATTAGACTTGGAAATGCACAGTAGCGTGTGTGTGAAGTTATTCAGAATGACCCCATGTGCACCTTGAATCTAATATACCCTTTTAGGGATAGATTTAAAGTAGGCCTGATACAGCAGAAACCACTAAATTATGAAATTGCTTAATTGGGAATTGTATTTCAACCCAGAACAAAAACTGTGCTTTGACGGACACTAAATAACTTGACCAGCCACAGCAGTAACGACAGATTTAGCTGGATATAAATTTGAGGCCTAGTATTTAGGCGCTGGGTGACAGGTATAGGTTTACTGACAGAATTAGACTTGGAAATGCACAGTAGCGTGTGTGTGAAGTTATTCAGAATGACCCTATGTGCACCTTGAATGTTATATACCCTTTTAGGGATAGATTTAAAGTAACTCTGATACAGCAGAAACCACTAAATTAGGAAATTGCTAAATTGGGAATTGCATTTCAACCCAGAACAAAAACTGTGCTTTGACGGACACTAAGTAACTTGACCAGCCACAGCAGTAACGACAGATTTAGGCTACTTTCACACTAGCGTTCGATCGGATCCGTTCTGAATGGATCCGTTCTGAATGGATCCGCACATATTAATGCAGACGGTGGCTCCGTTCAGAACGGATCCGTCTGCATTATAACTTAGAAAAATTTTCTAAGTGTGAAAGTAGCCTGCGCGGATCCGTTCAGACTTTACATTGAAAGTCAATGGGGGACGGATCCGCTTGAAGATTGAGCCATATGGTGTCATCTTCAAGCGGATCCGTCCCCATTGACTTACATGTTAAGTCGGAAAGGATCCGCTCGCCTCCGCACGGCTAGGCGGACACCCGAACACTGCTTGCAGCATTCAGGTGTCTGCTCACTGAGCGGAGCGGAGGCTGAGCGCTGGCAGGCGGATGCATTCTCAGTGGATCCGCCTCCGCTGAGAATGCATTAGGGCCAGACGGCTGTGTTCAGGGCCGCTTGTGAGCCCCTTCAAACGGAGCTCACGAGCGGACACCTGAAAGCAGGTGTGAAAGGAGCCTTAGCTGAATATAAATTTGTGGCCTAGTATTTAGGCGCTGGGTGACAGGTATAGGTTTACTGACAGAATTAGACTTGGAAATGCACAGTAGCGTGTGTGTGAAGTTATTGAGAATAACCCTATGTGCACCTTGAATCTAATATACCCTTTTAGGGATAGATTTAAAGTAGCTCTGATACAGCAGAAACCACTAAATTAGGAAATTGCTAAATTGTGAATTGTATTTCAACCCAGAACAAAAACTGTGCTTTGACGGACACTAAATAACTTGACCAGCCACAGCAGTAACGACAGATTTAGCTGGATATAAATTTGAGGCCTAGTATTTAGGCGCTGAGTGACAGGTATAGGTTTACTGACAGAATTAGACTTGGAAATGCACAGTAGCGTGTGTGTGAAGTTATTCAGAATGACCCTATGTGCACCTTGAATCTTTTATACCCTTTTAGAGATAGATTTAAAGTAGCTCTGATACAGCAGAAACCAGTAAATTAGGAAATTGCTAAATTGGGAATTGTATTTCAACCCAGAACAAAAACTGTGCTTTGACGGACACTAAATAACTTGACCAGCCACAGCAGTAAAGACAGATTTAGCTGGATATAAATTTGAGGCCTAGTATTTAGGCGCTGGGTGACAGGTATAGGTTTACTGACAGAATTAGACTTGGAAATGCACAGTAGCGTGTGTGTGAAGTTATTCAGAATGACCCTATGTGCACCTTGAATCTTATATACCCTTTTAGTGATAGATTTAAAGAAGCTCTGATACAGTAGAAACCACTAAATTAGGAAATTGCCAAATTGGGAATTGCATTTCAACCCAGAACAAAAACTGTGCTTTGACAGACACTAAATAACTTGACCAGTCACAGCAGTAACGACAGATTTAGCTGAATATAAATTTGAGGCCTAGTATTTAGGCGCTGGGTGACAGGTATAGGTTTACTGACATAATTAGACTTGGAAATGCACAGTAGAGTGTGTGTGAAGTTATTGAGAATAACCCTATGTGCACCTTGAATCTAATATACCCTTTTAGGGATAGATTTAAAGTAGGCCTGATACAGCAGAAACCACTAATTTAGAGAATTGATAAATGGGAATTGTATTTCAACCCAGAACAAAAACTGTGCTTTGACGGACACTAAATAACTTGACCAGCCACAGCAGTAACGACAGATTTAGCTGAATATAAATTTGAGGCCTAGTATTTAGGCGCTGGGTGACAGGTATAGGTTTACTGACAGAATTAGACTTGGAAATGCACAGTAGCGTGTGTGTGAAGGTTTTCAGAATGACCCTATGTGCACCTTGAATCTTATATACCCTTTTAGGAATAATTTTAAAGTAGGCCTGATACAGCAGAAACTACTAATTTAGAGAATTGCTAAATTGGGCATTGTATTTCAACCCAGAACTAAAACTGTGCTTTGACGGACACTAAATAACTTGACCAGCCACAGCAGTAACGACAGAATTAGCTGGATATAAATTTGAGGCCTAGTATTTAGGCGCTGGGTGACAGGTATAGGTTTACTGACAGAATTAGACTTGGAAATGCACAGTAGCGTGTGTGTGAAGGTTTTCAGAATGACTCTATGTGCACCTTGAATCTTATATACCCTTTTAGGGATAGATTTAAAATAGCTCTGATACAGCAGAAACAACAAAATTAGGAAATTGCTAAATTGGGAATTGTATTTCAACCCAGAACAAAAACTGTGCTTTGACGGACACTAAATAACTTGACCAGCCACAGCAGTAACGACAGATTTAGCTGGTTATAAATTTGAGGCCTAGTATTTAGGCGCTGGGTGACAGGTATACGTTTACTGACAGAATTAGACTGGGATATGGCCAAAAAATAACCACACTATTGATGGTTAAATGCACTTGGTGTGACAGCTTGACCAACCACACTATTGAGGGTTAAATGCACTTGGTGACAGGCTCAGCTTGCCCCTGATGTAGTATATGGCCAAAAAATAGCCAGACTATTGATGGTTAAATGCACTTGGTGTGACAGCTTGACCCTGATGTAGGATTTAGCCAAAAAATAACCACACCATTGAGGGTTAAATGCACTTGGTGACAGCTTGCCCCTGATGTAGTATATGGCCAAAAAATAACCAGACTATTGATGGTTAAATGCACTTGGTGTGACAGCTTGACCCTGATGTAGGATTTAGCCAAAAAACAACCACACCATTGAGGGTTAAATGCACTTGGTGGCAGCTTGTGCTGGCACACCACAAGACACAAAATGGCCGCCGATCACCCCAGAAAAAAGTGACTGAAAAACGCTCTGGGCAGCCTAAAAACAGTGAGCAATTCAATAGCAGCAGTTCAATCATCCACAGCTGCAGATCGATCTCTGAATGAAGTCTTTTGGAGGAGTTAATCACTGCCTAATCTCGCCCTAACGTCGCAGCTGCAACCTCTCCCTATGCTGATCAGAGCAGAGTGACGGGCGGCGCTATGTGACTCCAGCTTAAATAGAGGCTGGGTCACATGGTGCTCTGGCCAATCACAGCCATGCCAATAGTAGGCATGGCTGTGACGGCCTTTTGAAGCAAGTAGTATGACGCTTGTTGATTGGCTGCTTTGCAGCCTTTCAAAAAGCGCCAAGAAAGCGACGAACACCGAACCCGGACTTTTGCGAAAATGCAGTTCGGGTTCGCTCATATCTAGTGACTACCTCTTTAAGCTCACCATGAGAATGCCAAGAGTGTGCAAAGCAGTAATCAAAGCAAAAGTTGGCTACTTTGAAGAACCTAGAATATGACATATTTTCAGTCGTTTCACACTTTTGTGTTATGCATATAATTCCACATGTGTTAATTCATAGTTTTGATGCCTTCAGTGTGAATCTACAATTTTCATAGTCATGAAAATATAGAAAACTCTTTGAATGAGAAGGTGTGTCCAAACTTTTGGTCCGTACTGTATATAGAACCCCTTAATAAATATTTGGTGGAAGCAGGTATATCGCACCCCTCAATCTGTATTTTGTGGAAGTGGGTATATCAAACCCCTTATACAGCAGTTTGTGGAAGCAGATATATAGAAACCCTTAATCAGTATTTTGTGGAAGCAGGTTGTATCGCACCCTTCAATCAGTATTTTGTGGAAGCAGGTACAGTACAGACCAAAAGTTTGGACACACCTTCTCATTCAAAGAGTTTTCTTTATTTTCATGACTATGAAAATTGTAGATTCACACTGAAGGCATCAAAACTATGAATTAACACATGTGGAATTATATACATAACAAAAAAGTGTGAAACAATTGAAAATATGTCATATTCTAGGTTCTTCAAAGTAGCCACCTTTTGCTTTGATTACCACTTTGCACACTCTTGGCATTCTCTTGATGAGCTTCAAGAGGTAGTCACCTGAAATGATCTTCCAACAGTCTTGAAGGAGTTCCCAGAGATGCTTAGCACTTTTTGGCCCCTTTTGCCTTCACTCTGCGGTCCAGCTCACCCCAAACCATCTAGACTGTGGAGGCCAGGTCATCTGGCGCAGCACCCCATCACTCTTCTTCATGGTCAAATAGCCCTTACACAGCCTGGAGGTGTGTTTGGGGTCATTGTCCTGTTGAAAAATAAATGATGGTCCAACTAAACGCAAACCGGATGGAATAGCATGCCGCTGCAAGATGCTATGGTAGCCATGCTGGTTCAGTATGCCTTCAATTTTGAATAAATCCCCAACAGTGTCACCAGCAAAGCACCCCCACACCATCACACCTCCTCCTCCATGCTTCACAGTGGGAACCAGGCATGTAGAGTTCACCTTTTCTACATCGCACAAAGACACGGTGGTTGGAACCAAAGATCTCAAATTTGGACTCATCAGACCAAAGCACAGATTTCCACTGGTCTAATGTCCATTCCTTGTGTTCTTTAGCCCAAACAAGTCTCTTCTGCTTGTTGCCTGTCCTTAGCAGTGGTTTCCTAGCAGATATTCTACCATGAAGGCCTGATTCACACAGTCTCCTCTTAACAGTTGTTCTAGAGATGTGTCTGCTGCTATAACTCTGTGTGGCATTGACCTGGTCTCTAATCTGAGCTGCTGTTAACCTGCAATTTCTGAGGCTGGTGACTCGGATGAACTTATCCTCCGCAGCAGAGGTGACTCTTGGTCTTCCTTTCCTGGGGCGGTCCGCATGTGAGCCAGTTTCTTTGTAGCGCTTGATTGTTTTTGTGACTGCACTTGGGGACACTTTCAAAGTTTTCCCAATTTTTCGGACTGACTGACCTTCATTTCTTAAAGTTCTTTACTTAGCTGCTTTTTTCTTGCCATAATACAAATTCTAACAGTCTATTCAGTAGGACTATCAGCTGTGTATCTACCTGACTTCTCCACAATGCAACTGATGGTCCCAACCCTATTTATAAGGCAAGAAATCCCACTTATTAAACCTGACAGGGTACACCTGTGAAGTGAAAATCATTTCAGGTGACTACCTCTTGAAGCTCATCAAGAGAATGCCAAGAGTGTGCAAAGGAGTAATCAAAGCAAAAGGTGGCTACTTTGAAGAACCTAGAATATGACATATTTTCAGTTGTTTCACATTTTTGTTATGTATATAATTCCACATGTGTTAATTCATAGTTTTGATGCCTTCAGTGTGAATCTACAATTTTCATAGTCATGAAAATAAAGAAAGCTCTTTGAATGAGAAGGTGTGTCCAAACTTTTGGTCTGTACTGTATATAGAATCCCTTAATCAATATTTCGTGGAAGCAGGTTATATCTCACCCCTCAATCTGTAATTTTTAAAAGCACGTATATCAAACCCCTTAGTCAGTATTTTGTGCAAATATACAGTATGTGAGCTAAGAGCTTCCATTAACTAATTTATAGTCGGTATTGTACCACTTTTTTATTTAGAAGGACCCCCATTTCTTAGCTCTATTGTTTGTATGGATAATGGTGTGCAGCCATCTTGTTTTTTATATTTATGTTTGCTTCATGGATATGCACCTGCGATTCTGAAGGTTCTAGTCTAAATTCTCTTGTAGTGCTTTGGGCCATTGTCATGGTGAAAGATGAAGTTCCTCTTCATGTTCAGCTTTCTAGCAGAAGCCTGAAGGTTTTGTGCCAATATTGACTGGTATTTGGAACTGTTCATAATTCCCTCTAGCTTAACTAAGGCCCCAGTTCCAGCTGAAGAAAAACAGCCCCAAAACATGATGCTGCCACCACCATGCTTCACTGTGGGTATGGTGTTCTTTTGGTGATGTGCAGTGTTGTTTTTGCGCCAAACATATCTTTTGGAATTATGGCCAAAAAGTTCAACCTTGGTTTCATCAGATCACTATTAACCTTGCTAAGGATATGCATATTTATAATTGTGAATTCATGCAATGGGAGCATATGGATCACAGTAAGCATGAATAATATGTAACTTTTAATGTTACATATTAGGCTACTTTCACACTTGCGTTCAGAGGGAATCCATCTGGGGTCTGCCCAGACGGATCCGCTCATATAATGCAGACGATTGGATCCGTTCAGAACGGATCCGTCTGCATTATATTGTAGAAAAAATTTGAAGTGTGAAAGTTACTCAGACGGATCCGTCCAGACTTTACATTGAAAGTCAATGGGGGACGGATCCGTTTAAAAATTGAGCCATAAAGTGTCAAATTCAAACAGATCTGTCCCCATTGACTTACATTGTAAGTCTGGACGGATCAGTTTGCCTCCGCAAGCAGCGTTCAGGTGTCCACCTGCTGAGCGGAGCGGAGGCCAAACGCTGCCAGACTGATGCATTCTCAGTGGATCCGCATCCACTCAGAATTTATTAGGGCTGGATGGATCCGTTCGGGGCCGCTTGTGAGAGCCTTTAAACGGAACTCACAAGCGGAGCCCTGAACACTAATGTGAAAGTAGCCTAAAATAATCATATATCATATCATATGAATTGTATATTTATCATAACTACATGAGCTGGTGTCATAAGCAAGATTATCAATTCTAGGTGCTTTTGATTGATTGTAATATCTGTACCCTGTATTGGGTGATATAGAGCTTTCATCCAAGACTTATGTTATTGTATGTGTTGATCTGTTTCTTTACCCATTATCTCTTCCCTGATGAACCTTTTCTAGGGGAAACTCGTTGGGAGGTTTTAGGGTCAGTTTAGGGAGAGTTAGGAGAGGTACGGGACCACAGGTCACCCACCATCAGGGTGTTCCTGTGGGTTGAGGTAATAGTGAGGGTCCCCATAGAGATAGTGAGGTCCCGTGCCTTGTCCTCATTCTCTTAGTCTGCCTTACCCCTCAAATACTATTGAGACTATCAGGTCTTATATATGTTTGTATGTATCCTTGTTTGTTTGAAGTGGGTGGATCATTTATTATTTAATATTTAACATTAAAAGTTACGTTTTATTCATGCTTACTGTGATCCACTTTGTTTCATCAGACCATAACACCTTTTCCCACATGCTTTTGGGAGACTTGAGATGTGTTTTTGCTAAATGTAGCGTATCTTGGGTGTTTTTCTTTGTAAGAAAAGGCTTTTGTCTTGCCACTCTACCCCCTAGACCAGACATATAAAGAATACAGGAGATTGTTGTCACATGTACCACACAGCTAGTACTTGCCAGATATTCCTGCAGATCCTTTAATGTTGCTGGAGTCTTCTTCGTGGCCTCCCAGACCAGTTTTCTTCTCGTCTTTTCATTAATTTTGGAGGGCATTAATTTTGGAGGGACGTCCAATTCTTGATAATGTCAATGTTGTGCCATATTTTCTCCACTTGATGATGACTGTCTTCACTGTGTTCCATGGTATATCTAATGCCTTGGAAATTCTTTTTGTACCCTTCTCCTGACTGATACCTTTTAATAATGAGTTCCCTCGGATGCTTTGGAATCTCTCTGTGGACCAAGGCTTTTGCTGTGGGATGCAACAAAGAAAATTTCAGGAAAGACCAACTAGAGCAGCTGAACTTTATTTGGGGTTAATCAGAGACACTTTAAATGATGGCAGGTGTATGCTGACTCCTATTTAACATGATTTTGAATGTGATTGCTTAATTCTGAATACAGCTACATCCCAAGTTATAAGAGGGTGTGCACACTTATGCAACCACATTATTTTAGCTTTTTTGTTTTGTTCCCTCCACCTAAAAGATTTCAGTTTGTTTTTCAATTGAGTGGTACAGTTTATAAGTCACATTAAAAGGTGGAAAAAGTTCTGATATGATTTATCTTTGTCTCATTTTTTTACATCACCGAAACCTGACATTTTAACAGGAGTGTGTAGACTTTTTATATCCACTGTATATATAATACAGATAGTAAGTGGGAGATAGTCAGTTAGTGTAGGTTATATCCTGATATAGTATAGCTGTTGCAGTGCAGTGTGTTTGGGTTGAGCGAACCCGTGGAAGTTCGGGTTTGGCCAAACTTCAGGTCAAAATTCGGGTTCGGTACCCGAACTACACCCCAAACCCGCACCCCATTTAAGTCAATGGGGACCCGAACTTCACTTTATTATTTTCAGTTATAACATGGTTATAACGGAAAATAATAGCATTCTTAAAACAGAATGCTAAAAAAAATGGTGGGTTAAAAAGTAAAAAAAAAAAAAACTCACCTCACCTCAAATGCTGATTAAGGGGTTTGATATACCTGCTTCCACCAAATATTGATTGAGGCCTGGGATATACCTGGGGGTTCTATATACCTACTTCCACAAAATACTGATTAAGAGGATTGATATACCTACATCTACAAAATACTGATTAAGGGGCTTGATATATCTGCTTCCACAACATACTGATTGAGGAGTGCAATATACCTGCTTGCACAAAATACAGATTGGAGGGTGCGATATAAACTTCTTCCACATAATATTGATTAAGGTGTTCTACATACCTGCTTCCACAAAATGATGAATAAGGGCTTTGATGTACCTGCTTCCACAAAATACAGATTGAGGGGTGTGATATACAGTACAGACCAAAAGTTTGGACACACCTTCTCATTCAAAGAGTTTTCTTTATTTTCATGACTATGAAAATTGTAGATTCCCACTGAAGGCATCAAAACTATGAATTAACACATGTGGAATTATATACATAACAAAAAAGTGTGAAACAACTGAAAATATGTCATATTCTAGGTTCTTCAAAGTAGCCACCTTTTGTTTTGATTACTGCTTTGCACACTCTTGGCATTCTCTTGATGAGCTTCAAGAGGTTGTCACATGAAATGGTCTTCCAACAGTCTTGAAGGAGTTTCCAGAGATGCTTAGCACTTGTTGGCCCTTTTGCCTTCACTCTGCGGTCCAGCTCACCCCAAACTATCTCAATTGGGTTCAGGTCCGGTGACTGTGGAGGCCAGGTCATCTGGCGCAGCACCCCATCACTCTCCTTCATGGTCAAATAGCCCTTACACAGCCTGGAGGTTTGTTTGGGGTCATTGTCCTGTTGAAAAATAAATGATGGTCCAACTAAACGCAAACCGGATGGAATAGCATGCCACTGCAAGATGCTATGGTAGTTATGCTGGTTCAGTATGCCTTCAATTTTGAATAAATCCCCAACAGTGTCACCAGCAAAGCACCCCCACACCATCACACCTCCTCCTCCATGCTTCACGGTGGGAACCAGGCATGTAGAGTCCATCCGTTCACCTTTTCTGCGTCGCACAAAGACTCAGTGGTTGGAACCAAAGATCTCAAATTTGGACTCATCAGACCAAAGGACAGATTTCCACTGGTCTAATGTCCATTCCTTGTGTTCTTCAGCCCAAACAAGTCTCTTCTGCTTGTTGCCTGTCCTTAGCAGTGGTTTCCTAGCAGATATTTTACCTTAAGGCCTGATTCACACAGTCTCCTCTTAACAGTTGTTCTAGAGATGTGTCTGCTGCTAGAACTCTGTGTGGCATTGACCTGCGATTTCTGAGGCTGGTGACTCGGATGAACTTATTCTTCACAGCAGAGGTGACTCTTGGTCTTCCTTTCCTGGGGCGGCCCGCATGTGAGCCAGTTTCTTTGTAGCACTTGATGGTTTTTGTGACTGCACTTGGGGACACTTTCAAAGTTTTCCCAATTTTTCGGACTGACTGACCTTCATTTCTTAAAGTAATGATGGTCACTCATTTTTCTTTACTTAGCTGCTTGTTTCTTGCCATAATACAAATTCTAACAGTCAATTCAGTAGGACTATCAGCTGTGTATCCACCTGACTTCTCCACAACGCAACTGATGGTCCCAACCCCATTTATAAGGCAAGAAATCCCACTTATTAAACCTGACAGGGCACACCTGTGAAGTGAAAATCATTTCAGGTGACTACCTCTTGAAGCTCATCAAGAGAATGCCAAGAGTATGCAAAGCAGTAATCAAAGCAAAAGGTGGCTACTTTGAAGAACCTAGAATATGACATATTTTCAGTTGTTTCACACTTTTTTGTTATGTATATAATTCCAAATGTGTTAATTCATAGTTTTGATGCCTTCAGTGTGAATCTACAATTTTCATAGTAATGAAAATAAAGAAAACTCTTTGAATGAGAAGGTGTGTCCAAACTTTTGGTCTGTACTGTATTTGCTCAAACATGTGTCGGGCCCATGTACCAGGCATCAAGGTGGCTTCCGCAAATGGGTTCCCTAATAGGGTTCGTACCGAACTTTAGGATTTTGGGACCCCGGACCCGAACATTTTAGTAAAAGTTTGAGTTTGGTGTTCGGCGCTTTCTTAGCGCTTTTTGAAAGTCTTCAGAGCAGCCAATCAACAAGCAATTAAATGTCTGACCTTAGAAGCCATCATAGCCATGCCTACTAATGGCATGGCTGTGATTGGCCAGTGCAGCATGTGACCCAGCCTCTATATAAGCTGGAGTCACGTAGCGCTGCACGTCACTCTCCTGTTACTAGTGTAGGGAGAGGATGCTGCTGCCGATTTCAGGGAGAGAATCTTTGTTCAGAATGTGAATCTAACTCAGCGATCAACATACATTTAGTTGTGTGGGTGCAGGGCAAAATCTTTTTACCCTGCCCTGAGCCCAGTGAACGAAAAAAAAAAAAAACTTTTATCCGTCTGTTAGTTAGGTGAGCGGCGGCGGCGATTTTATTCAAGATCTGAGCTTTTGTGACAATGAAATCCAAGCTTGAAAAACTACACTAATAATCTGGTCGTAAACAAATCACCCTTTTTGGGCAATATACAACATCTGTGCATTTGCAGGATTAGTCAGTGTGCAATTTAAGCTAGAAATACACCCATAATTTTCAGTTTTTTTTAAACACCCTTTTAGTGCAAAATACACTATTTTAAATCCCTAGCTGCATCTGGACGTGTGAAATTCAAATGTTATATACAGTACAGCTTTCATATTCTGTTAGTAAAAAAAAAAAAATTTGGGGGGCAATATACAACATCTGGATTAGTCACTGTGCAATTTAAGCTAGAAATGCAGCCATCATTTTCTGGGTTTTTAAAAACAAATTTTTTGCCAAAATACACAATTTTACAGCCCTTGCCGCATCAGCACGTGTGAAATTCAAGGGTTGTATACTGCTGTCATATTCAGGTTTTAAACAAACACCTTTTTGGGGGAAAAAAGTTGATTTTGCAGCCGTTGCTGCATATGTCATTGTGAGATACACACTTTAGATACTGTGGTTCTATTCAGGTATTTGAAATACAGACATTTTGGGCAAACAAAGTTAATTGAGGCCTAGTCTGGATCAGGGCGTGTGAGATACACCCTGTACATACTGGCGTTCTATTCTGCTATTAATTAAACACCAATTTAGAGCAAGATCCTAAATTTGAGAAATATGAGAGAGTCAAATAAGGGACGTGGCCCAGGTCGTGGTTCTGCTGGTGGAGCTCATGTTGCAGGGAGAGGACGTGGTCGATCTGTGCCAGCTACACGCACAAGTAAAACCCCTTCCTCAGGTGCGGCTCTATGAATGGTGAGGCCTGAACAAGTACAGGAGATAGTAGATTGGGTTGCTGACAGTGCCTCCAGTTCCTTCACATTGTCTCCTACCCAGTCTCTTGCTGAAAGATCAGAGTTTGCACCTGCAGCCCATGTCCATCAGTCTTTCACCTTACCCACTTGCAAATCAGCCAAGCAGTCTGAGCCCCAAACCATGCAGCAGTCTCTTCTGCTTTTTGATGACTCTGTTGGCAGGGTTTCCCAGGGCCACCCGCCTAGCCCTGCCCCAGAAATGGAAGAGATTGAGTGCACCAATGCCCAACCACTTATCTTTCAACAGGAGTACATGGGAGGACCATCGCAGCACGTCTCGGATGATGAAGAAACACAGGTGCCAGCTGCTGTGGCTTTCGAAAGTGTGCAGACCGACAAGGAGGGCAGGGGTGAAGACTGGGTGGAAGATGATGGAGGATGATGAGGTCCTCGACCCCACATGTAATCAAGGTCATGCGAGTGACCTATGTAGTTCAAAGGAAGAGGCGATGGTCACACAGAGCCACCAGCACAACAGAAGAGGGAGCAGGGTGCAAAAGCGGAGCAGCCATCCTCTAGAGACAGTACACCTGCTACTGCCAACCGCAGTGGCACCGTTTGTTTGTTTTTTTGCATATTTCTGCCAAAATATCAACAAAGTGAGATCAGCTTAAACAAGACCACCGCTTGAAAATATGAGTGACTATAAATGATTTAAACCGTATACAATATTTATACATAATCTATTTTCTCTTGTAAATATATGTTGGCTAACATACTAAGGGTTAATAACTTTTATGGAAATTATTTAATATATATTTTTATGTGCACTTTTTATAAATTTTTTATATATGTTTTATAGATATAATGATTCTATTTTTAGTATCCCTATACAATTAGGATTAATTATTGCAACATTGGACAGTACTAACTATACAGGAAAATCGCAACAAAACTGCAATATGCTGTATGAACTACATCTATAGCCATGCTACCTATAGTAGAAGCATGAGTCCACAACTAGTGATGAGCGGGAGGTGCCATATTCGATTTTGCGATATTTCGCGAATATTCGATTGAATATTCGTGTTATATTAGTCGAAATCGAATATTCGTAATTTTTCCAATTATCGTGAATAATATGCGATTTAATTAATCGCGTATTGCGATTTTTTCTTTTAATAGTATAAGGCAACGGTATTTTATGAAATTTCATAATATTGCTCTAACTTCGTCTTTTAGAATATGACGAATATTCTAAAAGACGAAGTTAGAGCAATATTACGAAATTTCGTAAAATACACATATAGATTGTAATTTAGCTAATATAGTGCTATAATCTTTTTTTTTTCTCTAATTTTTTTTGCCTCTTCTGAACTTAAGTTTTGTAAAATATGTACACTGTTAAAAAAATTACTATAGCAGTATATTAGCTAAATTACAGTCTGTATGTGTATTTTACGAAATTTCGTAATATTGCTCTAACTTCGTCTTTTAGAATATTCTAAAAGACGAAGTTATAGCAATGTTAAGAATATACGTAAAAAGTTGAAATCGCAATTCGATTATTATAACTTGAATTAATCGAATTGCGATTTCAACTTGGACCTGGTTTACTATGGTTGCTGCTATATTCCATATTCTTTAATTCTAGCCTAATATGGAATATAGCAGTGCTAAGTTGAAATCGCAATGCGATTACTTCGAGTTATATTAATCGCATTGCGATTTCAACTTGGACCTGGTTTACTATGGTTGGCTTTAATGGCTTGGTAGAATTAGCGAATATGACGAATGTATTCGTCATATTCCACAAAACGAAGATATTCTCCATCTTCGTTTTAGCTACCTAGTCATCAACTTTGCAAATTCTAGCAATCATATAGGAAAGTTGACTATAGAGACAGCTAAGTTTAATTCGCTATGCGATTAAATTACTTAGCTTTTTTTTTAAAATAAATAGAATAATTATAATACCTGATAATTATTATAATTATTCTATTTATAAAAAAAAGCTAAGTAATTTAATCGCATAGCGAATTAAACTTAGCTGTCTCTATAGTCAACTTTCCTATATGATTGCTAGAATTCGCGAAGTTGATGAAAAGGTAAGCTAAAACGAATATGGAGAATATATTCTTGAAATAATCGGATTGCGATTTCAACATAATTCTCAAATCCGACAGTACATTCTAGTATATGGAGACGTTCCCATGGTGATGGGGACGCTCCATGAGCACGGAAGTCGGCAGAAGAGGCAACGGGCACTGACTGGAGCATAAAAAAAAAAAAAAAAAGAATATTCGATTTCGCGAATATATAGCACTATAATTCTAAATATTCGCAAAATCTCGAAATCGCGATATTCGAGAAAAAAATTCGCAATTCGAATATTCGCGCTCAACACTATCCACAACGGTTTTCCAGCCCACTTGAAATCCTGATTAAACAAGACTATAAAAGTTGTACCAGATCTGGGGGACTCCTAACCACTGAGGAAGGAAACAGAGATCTCTGAAACGTACAGTACAGACCAAAAGTTTGGACACACCTTCTCATTCAAAGAGTTTTCTTTATTTTCATGACTATGAAAATTGTAGATTCACACTGAAGGCATCAAAACTATGAATTAGCACATGTGGAATTATATACATAACAAAAAAGTGTGAAACAACTGAAAATATGTCATATTCTAGGTTCTTCAAAGTAGCCACCTTTTGCTTTGATTACTGCTTTGCACGCTCTTGGCATTCTCATGATGAGCTTCAAGAGGTAGTCACCTGAAATGGTTTTCACTTCACAGGTGTGCCCTGTCAGGTTTAATAAGTGGGATTTCTTGCCTTAAAAATGGGGTTGGGACCATCAGTTGCGTTGAGGAGCAATCAGGTGGATACACAGCTGATAGTCCTACTGAATAGACTGTTAGAATTTGTATTATGGCAAGAAACAAGCAGCTAAGTAAAGAAAAACGAGTGGCCATCATTACTTTAAGAAATGAAGGTCAGTCAGTCCGAAAAATTGGGAAAACTTTGAATGTAAGGGCTATTTGACCATGAAGGAGAGTGATGGGGTGCTGCGCCAGATGACCTGGCCTCCACAGTCACCGGACCTGAACCCAATCGAGATGGTTTGGGGTGAGCTGGACCGCAGAGTGAAGGCAAAAGGGACAACAAGTGCTAAGCATCTCTGGGAACGCCAAGAGTGTGCAAAGCAGTAATCAACGCAAAAGGTGGCTACTTTGAAGAACCTAGAATATGACATATTTTCAGTTGTTTCACACTTTTTTGTTATGTATATAATTCCACATGTGTTAATTCATAGTTGTGATGCCTTCATAGTCATGAAAATAAAGAAAACTCTTTGAATGAGAAGGTTTGTCCAAACTTTTGGTCTGTACTGTACGTCCAAGTATTATTTTGATGCATCACTCTCTGCTTACTTACAGCTGTGTGAAACGAACCGACACCTTCGGACTTTGCAGCTATCCCACACTCTGAAAGACTCAAACACTGCCACCTCTGTG
The DNA here is from genome assembly GCF_014858855.1 of Bufo gargarizans. Lineage (NCBI taxonomy): Eukaryota > Metazoa > Chordata > Amphibia > Anura > Bufonidae > Bufo > Bufo gargarizans. The sequence continues at coordinate 551,420,565 of NC_058080.1, read as the reverse complement.
AGCACGTGGGACACCGCGGACACAGAGACAAACAAATATTAGCTTGCAGTTACAGAGTGGAAGTACCAAGCCGCCTATACTACAATCTACAATCAGGGCCAACTAATCGTGAGTAGCAGATATAATATATTAACCTCTAGATGAACTAAGTGGCCTGTCTATTTGACTGTGATCATGAGACCGTAGAACGGCATCTACATTTAAGGAGTACGGCATAGCGATATAATTTCAAAATATCCGAAAGGAAGATATACAGCAATCGATTTAGAAGCAATTAACCGCAATATATTAAAACTTTAACAAAGCTGGATAAGTCGGCTGAATGAATTAACTCTTGCTACACTATAGTGCCTTTTTTCTTTTTTTTTTGTGCTTTTTGATTAGTGCTGTTTCTCTGAAGGAACTATTTCAACAACAGCACTGCTGGATAAAAATGACAATACTGCTGGGTACAACAATGTCTAATATAGTATAGTTCACCTCAGGTGACACATTGCCGCAAAACGGTGGACTATTAGTCTCTCCATTTGTCTATTGTGGTGACCGAATTTGAGAACTTTTTTTAATATATGGTTCCTTCTTGAAGATTCCAATATTGCTGGATCGAATGTTATTGCCCATTGTGGCGTAGTGTGTCTAACTGTAGATTCTCTGGGCACTGCTCACTATAGAAATATACTTCCATTGTGCCTTTTCTACTACATATGCACTTTATAGCTCTTCTCGCTATTTACTATATTTATTATATTTATTGCATATTTTAATGAGTTATTTCACATTGGATACTTTGCTTATAGGTCACGATTAGATTTTTGCTACATTTTCGACTTTTTTGATTTTTATAACACATTTTCTGAAATGATAGTGTAAAATAACATACACTCACACTATTTTATATATATCATTTGTGCATCTTGTTACATAACATTTGTGCATTTTGATATTTATATAGATATTTTACAGATCACATTAAACATCACGTTAGGATCGAATTTTTATCATAGTTATTTAAATAAAAAGATATTCTCTAGGAGTGTACCCTTCCACCTACACCGCTACGTCCACCGCCTACTCAAACTCCTACTCCATATGGAACTTCACCTCATAAATCTAATTTTTTTTTTATTTGTACATATTTTGTTTTATGTAATTTCACTACTTATTCAGTTACATTTTTGGGTGATATTCACCAATTTTGGGCTGTGATGTTCCACTGCATTAGCTAGTAGACAGGTAAAAAAATAAAATATATGTCTGTTGCATCCAGTCCTCAGTAGTCCATTCACCATATTTTCTATTATTTTTTTTTTTTTTAGAGAAGTGTCTTCTTTGCTGCCCTTCTTGACACCAGGCCATCTTCCAAAAGTCTTCCCCTCTCTGTGTGTGCAGATGCGCTCACACCTGCCTGCTGCCATTCCTGAGCAAGTTCTGCACTGGTGGCACTCTAATCCCGCAGCTGAATCCTCTTTAGGAGACGATCCTGGCGCATGCTGGACTTTTTTTGGACGCCCTGAAGCCTTCTTAACAAGAATTGAACCTCTTGATGATCTTGATGATCCTATAAATTGAGGTGCAATCTTAGTTGCCACAATATCCTTGCCTGTGAAGCCATTTTTATGCAACGCAATGATGGCTGCACGCGTTTCTTTGCAGGTCACCATGGTTAACAATGGAAGAACAATGATTTCAAGCATCACTTTTAACAGGTCAAGTCTGCCATTTTAACCCAATCAGCTTGACATAATGATCTCCAGCCTTGTGCTTGTCAACATTCTCACCTGAGTTAACAAGACGATTACTGAAATGATCTCAGCAGGCCTTTTAATCATAGCAATGAAATGCAGTGGAAAGTTTTTTTGGGGATTAAGTTAATTTTCATGGCGCAGAAGGACTATGCAATTCATCTAATCACTCTTCATAACATTCTGGAGTATTTGCAAATTGCTATTATAAAAACTTAATCAGCAACTTTTCAAATTTTCAATATTCATGTAATTCTCAAAACTTTTGGCCACGACTGTGCAATCGTCATACAATTAATTCTTAACCATAACACTAGAATATACCAATTCTCTCCTGAAGGAAGTTGGATTCTCAAGCTATTAATATTTCAGAGCGAAAGGAAACAGAGAATTAAAAAGAAATAGTTCTTTTTAACCCCTTAGGGACGGGCTCATTTTCACCTTAAGGACCATGCCATTTTTTGCAAATCTGACCAGTGTCAGTTTATGTGGTGATAACTTTAAAATGCTTCGACTTATCCAGGCCATTCTGAAATAGTTTTTTCATCACATATTGTATTGCATGACACTGGTAAAATGGAGTAAAATAAATATATATATATCATTTTTATTTATAAAAAAATACCAAATTTACCCCAAATTTTGAAAAATTTGCAAATTTTTAAGTTTCAATTTCTATACTTCTATAATACATAGTAATACCTCCAAAACGAGTTATTACTTTAAATTCCCCATATGTCTACTTCATGTTTGGATCATTTTGGGAATTATATTTTATTTTTTGGGGATGTTACAAGGCTTAGAAGTTTAGAAGCAAATCATGAAATTTTTCATACATTTTCAAAAACCCACTTTTTAAAGGACCAGTTCAGGTCTAAAGTCACTTTGTGAGGCTTACATAATAGAAACCACCAGAAAATGACCCCATTCTAGAAACTACACCTATCAAGGTATTCAAAACTGATTTTGCAAACAAACATTGAAAACCCTTTAGGTGTTCCACAAGAATTGATGGAAAATAAAGACACAATTTCAAAATTTCACTTTTATGGCAGATTTTTTTTTTCCAGTTACAAAGCAAGGGTTAACAGCCAAGCAAAACTCAATATTTATGGCCCTGATTCTGTAGTTTACATAAACACCCCATATGTGGTCGCAAACTTCTGTACGGGCACATGGCAGGGCGCAGAAGGAAAGGAATGCCATATGGTTTTTGGAAGGCAGATTTTGCTAGACTGGCTTTTTGACACCATGTCCCATTTGAAGCCCCCCTGATGCACCCCTAGAGTAAAAACTCCCAAAAAGTTACCCCATTTTAGAAACTACGGGATAGGGTGGCAGTTTTGTTGGTACTAGTTTAGGGTACATATAATTTTTGGTTGCTCTATATTACACTTTTTGTGAGGCAAGGTAACAAGAAATAGCTTTTTTATCACCGTTTTTTTTTTTTGCTATTTAGAACATTCATCTGACAGGTTAGATAATGTGATATTTTTATAGAGCAGGTTGTCACGGATGCAGAGTTACCTAATATGTATACAATTTTTTTAATTTATGTACGTTTTACACAATGATTTCATATTTGAAACAAAAATTATAATAAAAATCATGTTTTAGTGTTTCCATAGTCTAAGAGCCATAGTTTTTTGAGTTTTTGGGTGATTATGTTGGGTAGGGTATGATTTTCGCGGGATGAGATGACGGTTTGATTGCCACTATTTTGGGGTGCGTATGTCTTTTTGATCGCTTTCTATTATACTTTTTGTGATGTAAGGTGACAAAAAATTGCTTTTTTTACACCTTTTTTTTTTACGGTGTTCACCTGAGGGGTTAGGTCATGTGATATTTTTATAGAGCATGTTATTACAGATGCGACGATACATAATATGTATCCTTTTTTAATTTACTTAAGTTTTACACAATAACAGCTTTTCTAAAACAAAACCAAAAATTATGTTTTAGTGTCTCCATATTCTGAGCCATAGTTATTTTAATTTTTGGGCAATTGTCTTAGGTAGGGGCTCATTTTTTGTGGGATGAGGTGACGGTTAGATTGGTACTATTTTGGTGGGCATACACCTTTTTGATAGCTTACTGTTGTACTTTTTGTGATGCGAGGTGACAATTTTTTTTTAATTTAGCACAGTTTTTATTTTTACAGTGTTCATCTGAGTGGTTAGGTTATGTTTATAGAGACGGTCGATCCGGACACTGCGATACCTAATATGTATACTTTTTTTTTTTCCTATTTAACAATTTCTTATAACTTTATTTGGGGGAAATGACGTATTTGGTTTTTTTTTTACTTGAAACTTTAAATTTTGGGGGGGGGAAACTTTATTTTTTCAACTTTTTTTTAAACTTTTTTTTGTCCCTCTTTGGGACTTTAACTTTTGGGGGTCTGATTCCCTTTACAATGCATTCCAATACTTCTGTATTGGAATGCATTGGCTGTATCAGTAATACAATGTGTATTTCTCATACAGCTTCCGGCCTGTGAGATCCAGGGGTCTAGATTTCACAGGCTCGTCACCGGAAGGCAGTGCCGATGGCTAAGGAAGGCATTGCGCTGCCTTCCATGCCATCGGGTCTCCCCTACAGTTGCACGGGGACCCGATGGCACCGCCGCCGCAATCTACAATAAAAGCCTCAAACCGCAGGTCTGAATTGACCTGCGGTTTGTGGCGATCGCTGACACAGGGTGGTCACGGGACCCCCCCGCGCATTGACCCAAGGTGCCTGCTCAATGATTTGAGCAGGCACTTTGTTTCGATCACCGCCCCCCGTCCTGTGTCCTTAAGTACCAGGACATCAGGGCGTACCTGTACGCCCTATGTCCCAAACAGATTAATGGAACAAAGTCAGTTATAACAAGATGTGTTTTCAAAGATTTACTGAAAAAATGTTAGACAACACATAGGGCATGAAATGTAAACCAAAGGGGTTTAACATTGAAATGATACCTTTCCTGAATGAATAGTATCTAGGCTCTATCTTCGGTTCTATCTACAGTCCTGCACAGATTTGGTATTGCTGTAATTGCCTTGACAACACCGCTCTCTATTCTGATGCTTTCTCTCTGAACTCACTACTGGATGCTGGAGTCCATTTTGTAGTTTATACTGTATAGACTGGCAGGTTGCCTAGAAAACCAACAACTCTTACTGAAATGGCTGCCAGTCTGGTGCCATTTCAGTTATTTCTAACAGAAAATTAGCAGATCAGAAAAGGGGCAAGTGAATATGTAATGTCCCTGAAATGCAGCTGAATATAAATGGCTGTGTGTGTCAGCAAAACATCATGGCACTGTGCTATATTGTTTACTATATTAATACACCACTATCATCACACCCAAACTCTACTCAATGGTTCAATCCGGATTAAAAAATATCCAAATGAGTCCAGATCACCTTTCCTGACCCTGTCACAGTGTGGATTATTTGCTAATTTTGTAATCTCTCTCATTATTCTGCAAATATTGTATGTTAAAGGCATCAAGTATATTATCAATATAAATATGTTTAGCTTCACCAATGTTTGAATGGTTAACACAGCACTCAGTAGGTACCATCAAATCTGGGATCCAGACTTTTCCTTATATGCCTCTTAACATATAACCAATCGTCATATTTGAGGAACCAGATACTAGCCTTTGAGTTCAGATCTGGAAGGGAATCACACACATGTTTATGTATAATAGTCAACTAGTTTGTAATGGCTTCCACATAGGCAGTGTTTGTTGAGGGAAATAAAGACCTGTTCTAGGATCCCGACAAAGCGGTATCTTAGAGTGTGTCAAACAGGTGTTCTTCTGAAGTGTGATCCTTACAAACAAAATTCTACCACTTTAGGAATAATGGTGAGTATCAAAAGACCACCCAGTATTCACTAGAGCCACTTCTCCAGTGAAATACTGTTCTCCTAATGTCTTCAACTGTTTCTAGATCCCACATCTACTTACTAGCTCAGCTAGTATTTTCTTTTACTCTTGCTTTTACTAAAGGCCAGTAATTTTCTGAAAATAGATCAACATAGACAAGGACATATTCATACTGCCCCACCTTTGGAAACTTAATGTAGTCCATCTGCAGTCTCTGAAATTGGTAAGATGGCCTAGGCATATGCCTTCCTGGAACTCTCAAGGGTCTTCCAACATTATTACAGGCACAGATCATGTAGCCTTGGACAAACCTGGTGGCAGCGTTGCTGGACCCTGGGGTTCCCACTACATTTTCTCTTGACACATTCATCAACCCATTTGCTGAATTCATCACCAACAGGCAGGGTGCACATGAAAAGGCACCATTTTGCCTACCCTCCAGAGCTTGTCTTCACTCATTGTCTTTTACATTGGAGGTTTTCTGGCCCTGGGTTTGCCGAGTCACGTAAACCTTAAGTTGGCTTCAGGTAAGAGCTAGAGGACTGCAGTTATAGCAGTTTAATCTCAGGGCATTAAACAACTCACACACACTCATTACTCTTCATGGCTTTCCCATGTCTCCAAAAAAAGCTCTGCTCCTCCAGATTGTATCATAATCATGGAAGATACCAAAGGCATAGCTGAAATCTGTATACATTTTAGTTATCTTACCCTCTTACCCTCAGTGAGTGCCTTTAGCTCTACTTCCTGCACTGATATTGCTGGAGGGAGTGGTTCTTGCTTGACAAAAATCTGATTTGGTACTGACAGCATATCCTGTCTGTGTGATCTGGGCTTGTTATTTGGAACCGTCTATAAAAAGAAAACTCAATATTTGATACAGTTATCAATTGGATCTGAATGCACTTGCTCCATAGTTTGTATGACATTTAAACAAACATGAACCTTCAAGTAGTCTGGTAACCTAACCGCCTATCAAAATTGAGCAAATCTTCTGTAGACTTAAAGTGCTATATCCCTTCTAGATCTGTGTGGCTGTCGTAAAGCAATTTTCTTAATGCTTTTCAAATGCTGTTAAGTATTTATCAAGCAAGTCAGCCGCTCCCATCATGTTCAGAAAATAGAATAAAACAATCAGCAATTAGAAAATAAGAACAGATCCAAAAAACGTATTATATAGTTTTCACTGGCAGATAAAATCTTTGGTGTGTTGGGGGGAAAGACTCCAATGCCGGATGAGCGGTGGACTCCAAATAAGAAGTTATGATACTCATAGAGAAAAAACAACACAGGCAGAGAGCTATGTATCAAGTGTTTCTAACTTTATTGAAAGGAAGCAGAGGTCAATATAGCATTTTTCTGGATTATTTCCAACTGAAGACTGTAGTTAACCATTTACATCATATAACTCATTAAAACTTCAATCTGAAATCAGCATCTCTTGGCTATACGCCCGGAGTGTCTCCCTAATCTTAAGTGTGGGTGTTAATCATGTACCAGTCTTTCTAGCAATTATAGAAATTCCTTTGACAATGCCTCTAAGGGCGTTATCAAAGTGAACCCCTCCATTCTTCACAGTACCCCTGATGGTGGAGGGGAACACCAGGTTGCTACTTCTTTAGGAGTATAGGCACATAAGGAAGCTCATCCGTTGATCCTGCACTGTTGCTTCTGGTAACGACCCTGCCTGCTGACATTGCTTGTACTTCTGGTACCTTTCTCAGGTATCTCCTGGTCCACCTGGTAGGACCAGGAGATACCTGAAAAAGGTACCAGATATACAAGTGATCTCAGCAGGGGGGTCGTTACGAGAAGCCACAGTGCAGGACCAAAGGATGAGCTGCCTCACGTGCCTATCCTCCTAAAGAAGTAGCAACCGGGTGTTCCCCTCGGGAAAGTCTATCTCCACCATCAGGGGTACTGTGAAGAATCGAGGGGTTCACTTTGACAACGCCCTGCAGTTCATGCAAAATGTTTCTGCTCGTCTAAATGCCATTTCTTCTCCAGTGTGACTCAGTGAAGGGAATGGTCTGGGAAAACAGGTATTTACCTCCCAGTGTGTGCTTCTGGGCTGATTTAACCAGGTGGGGTCAAGCACTGGACTGGATTTTAAGTGCCGGTCTGGGTTTTGTAAGGACCTGGCTGTCCTTAAAAGACAGCTGGGCTCAGCAGCAAGGTGTGTGTGCTGGGATATGAGGCTTGGGCTGTGCTGGAGGGCTGAGACCCGTGTTTCCGGGAAACAGGCCCCCTAAAAGCCTGCTATGGACTGCTGAAGGCAGAACTGCCAACAAGGTGATTTTTGATATGTGAACTTTTCATTATTTGTGAATTAACACCAAGACTGCAAAGTGACGTTTTATTTTAGCCTTATGTGTGAATAAACACAGAAGTTTGATTTAAGAACTGGCAATTTGCCAGTATTGCATCCTCTTACCCTGTCTACCAGAGTGAATCCCCACACCAGGTACTGCAGGGTCGACAGTTGCTGCTACTCCTGTAATTCCCACACCGGTGAATCCTGATTTCTGTGTCACTGGTGTGCAACTCCCTCTGCCATCCCGCTATGATGGATATCCAAAAACCTGTCGCGGATTCCTGAACCAGTGCCTGATCCACTTTGAGTTGCATGGGCAGAAGTTTCCCACTGAGTGATCCAAGGTTGCCTTCATTGTTTCCCTGCTGTCTGATGAGGCCCTTGCTTGTGCAAATTCTATTTGGGAACACGGAGGTCCAGAGGCCACTAATCTGCAGTCTCTTTCCTGGCTACCTTCTGGCTGGTCTTTGAAGAGCCCAGCCGCACGTCCTCAGCTGCATCAGCTCTGTTGCATCTACAACAGGGTTCCTCGTCTGTGGGTCAGTACGCCATCCAGTTTCGTACCCTGGCTGCCAAAATTGCATGGAACAATGAGGCTCATCTGGTGGTGTTGTTGGAGGGCCTTTCTGACCAGATTAAGGATGAATTAGCTGGTCGCAACCGTCCATCTACTCTAAATCACCTGATCACCTTGGCCGCAAGGATAGATATGCATTTCAGGGAATGTTCTAAGGAGGTCGCAAGCACCAGAAGACCATATCATTTGGCTCTATCCTTCCAGAGGACGGTTCTTCCTCTGGTGTCCACCCCATCTGAAGAGCCCATGCAAATAGAGTGCCTTCGATTGTCTGACCAGGAACATTTACGCCATAAACCAGAGAACCTGTGTCTGTATTGTGGAGACAAGGCCCACTTTGTGCGTAATTGTCCGCAGAAGCCAGGAAATGCCAATGTCTAGGATCAGTTGGAGAGGTGGTCCTAGACAAGGAGAAGTCCTCTTCAAAACCTTCAGTTCCGGTGACTCTGTCTCACAAGGTAGTCACACTGCCTGTGCCTGCATTCTTGGACTCTGGGTTAGCTGGTAACTTCATTCAGCAAGCTCTGGTCTATCAGTACCGGCTTACTACAATCTGTCTAGAAAGGCCTCTGTCAGTGGCTTCCGTAAATGGACTGCCATTTCCGGAACCTGTGCTTTCTGTTATGATGCCCCTTAAGTTGCAAATAGGGGTTCTGAATTCAGAGATGATCTCCTTCTATGTGCTGCCAGCATCCATAAATCTTGTTATTCTTTGTCCTCCCTGGCTGTGTCAGCACACTTCAGTTCTGGACTGGCACTCCAGTCAGATTCTGCATTGGGGCTCATCCTGCCAGTCCACCTGCTTATCTGAGGTCCGACCTGCTTCCTTGCCTACTGTACCTGTAGAATTGCCTGGACTTCCACAGCAGTATGCCAGTTTTGCGGATGTCTTCAGTAAGAAAGAGGCCGATACCCTGGCTCCTCATCATCCATAAGATTGTCGGATTGACCTTCTGCCTAGTGCCACTCCTCATCGTGGTCAAGTCTACCCACTCACTTCCCAAGACCCAAGTGCTGTCTAATTACATCAAGAAGAATCTCCAGAGGGCGGTTTATTCGGAAATCTACTTCACCAGCCAGTGCCGGGTTCTTCTTTGTGCAGAAAAAAGATGGATACTTATGGCCCTGTATCGATTATTGAGGTCTGAATAAGGCCACAGTCAAGAATTGATACCCTCTTCTGCTAATCTCCGAACTCTTTGACAGGATACAGGGAGCTAAGGTCTTCACAATATTCGAAAGGGCAATGAGTGGAAGACTGCTTTCATCACTCATGATGGACACTACGAGTATCTTGTCAAAATGCATATAAATCTAGGGTCACGGGAAAGGCAGCATGAGAAAGTCAGCCATGTGTGCCAGAATTCCAACAGACAAGACTTTGCTGTCCTCATCAGGGGATGAATCTCAATCTTCTCATCCTCTTCGGCCCAACCAGTCTGAAAAGGCGGGCTTGGCGAGAGGCCCAAATCAAGGAATGGAGATGAAAAGAGCTCCTCGGAATATTTGAGTGTGGGATAACTTGTTTGCCAAGACTGTCCATGGTAGGGGGAAGGAGAATCAGGGTGAGGATTCTGTTGACCAGACTCTTGGCTACTGAGACTGGACTTTGTGGAAGACAGAGTGGTGCTTAACCAACTGGAAGAATTTTCTGCTGCAATCCAATCAACTACCTGGTCACACTGGTGTGACTTAGAGAGTGGTGTCTTGCCAATCCCTGCAAACAGGGAGATGAAGCGAGGAATCGTGGATGAGTGTGTTTCTTGTGCTCTGTTCTTGTGCTCTGGCAGCAGGCAGGCACCATCAGCAGCACGGCCACTTCCCTCTCCCTTACTGCTCGCCTTGAGGATATTAAATCGTATATGCTTGCAAGTATGTCACACATACTGTAGCACAGTAGCACATACAGTAGCACATACAGTATACAGTAGTATAAGTGTATGCGCAAATAAATCACACTGAATGTCACAGATATTTAGGATGCAAAAACGTTATACAGGAGATATAGCGCAGGTAATGTCGCTGTCTCCAACGGCTAAGAAAAAATTACACTGAATATCACATATATTTGGGATGCGCAAACATTATACAGGAGATGTAGCTCAGGTAATGTTGATGTCAACAGCGGCTAAGAAAAAAATTACTTCATGTCATAGATATTTAGGATGCGCAAATGTTATACAGGAGATGTAGCGAAGGTAATGTCGCTGTCTCCAACAGCTAAGAAAAAATTACACTTAATATCATAGATATTTAGGATGCGCAAACGTTATACAGGAGATGTAGCTCAGGTAATGTCGCTGTCAGCAGCATTCAAACAATTACGCTGAATGTCACAGATATTTAGGATGCGCAAATGTAACACAACACATGTAGCAGAGGTTGCGTCACTGTCAGCAGCGGCCAAACAATTGCATGCAATTTAGCGCAGGTTGCGCTAATAATATATATTGCCGCCAGATAAAACAATAGTCCTTAAAAAGACTTTTGGGTCTCTAACACCTTTCAACACTAAATCCTGCCTTAAAAAATAAATAAATGACTGTCTCTACACTATCTGTCCCTTCTGCTGCAGCTCACCCTGACTAAGATTGAGCCAAACCACGTGTCATCGCAATGCTCGAATCTCTTCCACGTTTGTTGGTTGCTACGCAGCCAAGAAAATTTAAAAATGTAAAAATGGTGTTCGGCCGAGCATGCTCGCCCAACACTAATCATATTGCATCAATTTACTACGTATTACTCACTCACCACAACTACAAGGGGACACTATTGTTCTATGTAACAGTTTGTGTATTACACTTACTGTATTTTTTGCGCCATAAGACGCAGTTTTTCCCCCCCAAAGTGGGGGAAAAATGCCCTTGCGTCTTGTGGGGCGAATACTAATGAAGCTCTTCCATTTTGGAAGCGCTTCATTAGTACCTGGAAGTGGTGAACGATCTGTACTCACCGCTTCCTGGTCCTCCGCTCAGCTGTCTGATGTGCAGGGCTGCACACCATGTGACCTCACTGTGCGCAGCCTTCACAACTGACAGTCGAGAACCAGTAAGAAGAGAGAGAGCGCTGGTGGTGAGAAGCAGCGGTGTCCAGGAGCAGGAGAGGCAAGTATTTTATTTATTTTTTGCTTGCGCTGATGGCTTACATGGGGGGCTGATGGCTGATATAGGGAGTATGATGGCTGACATGGGGGGCTGATCTGAGGCATTAGGGGTCTGATCTGAGGCATGATTAACATTGGGTGTCTGATTGCTGGTCTGACCAGAGGTGTAATGGAAAATATATTTTTCTTATTATCCTCCTCTAAAAACTAAGTTAGTCTTATGGGTCGGTCTTATAGAGAAAAAAATATGGCAATTCTAATATTTTCTAAAGATCTAGTAGAAAGATTACCTTTGACCTCAGCTCTGGACAAAGCTTTAAATATGGGGAAAAATGACATTAATGGTGTAATACACTTATAATATACTTTTTTAACATAGAAAGCATATTATAGTGGATTTGTATTGTGCAGCAGTGGTGAGTGGTTCTGCAGCGACAACGCAATTAGAAAAAATTATTATAACTGCTGTGATATAACAGTCGCCCCCCCCCCAAAAAAAATGACATTAACGGGGTGTTATATACCAATTATATACTTTCTATATAGTGCATTTGGGTACAGCAGCATTTGTTTGTGGTTTTGCTGTGTTCCCTCTGCTATATACAGTGACAAACGGTATTGGAAAAAATAATAACTGGTCGCAAAAATAATGAATGAAGATTAGAGTTGAGCGGACACCTGGATGTTCGGGTTCGAGAAGTTCGGCCGAACTTCCCGAAAATGTTCGGGTTCGGGATCCGAACCCGATCCGAACTTCGTCCCGAACCCGAACCCCAACCCCATTGAAGTCAATGGGGACCCAAACTTTTCGGCACTAAAAAGGCTGTAAAACAGCCCAGGAAAGGGCTAGAGGGCTGCAAAAGGAAGCAACATGAAGGTAAATCCCCTGCAAACAAATGTGGATAGGGAAATGAATTAAAATAAAAATTAAATAAATAAAAATTAACCAAAATCAATTGGAGAGAGGTCCCATAGCAGAGAATCTGGCTTCACGTCACCCACCACTGGAACAGTCCATTCTCCGATATTTAGGCCCCGGCACCCAGGCAGAGGAGAGAGGTCCCGTAACAGAGAATCTGGCTTCATGTCAGCAGAGAATCAGTCTTCATGTCATAGCAGAGAATCAGGCTTCACGTCAGCCACCAATGCAACAGTCCATTGTCAGATATTTAGGCCCAGCACCCAGGCAGAGGAGAGAGGTCCCGTAACAGAGAATCTGGCTTCATGTCAGCAGAGAATCAGTCTTCATGTCATAGCAGAGAATCAGGCTTCACGTCACCCACCACTGCAACAGTCCATTTTCATAAATTTAGGCCCAGCACCCAGGCAGAGGAGAGAGGTCCCGTAACAGACAATCTGGCTTCATGTCAGCAGAGAATCAGTCTTCATATCATAGCAGAGAATCAGGCTTCACGTCAGCCACCAATGCAACAGTCCATTGTCAGATATTTAGGCCCAGCACCCAGGCAGAGGAGAGAGGTCCCGTAACAGACAATCTGGCTTCATGTCAGCAGAGAATCAGTCTTCATGTCATAGCAGAGAATCATGCTTTACGTCACCCAACATTGGAACAGTCCATTGGCATATATTTAGGCCGCGGCACCCAGACAGAGGAGAGGTTCATTCAACTTTGGGTAGCCTCGCAATATAATGGTAAAATGAAAATAAAAATAGGATTGAATGAGGAAGTGCCCTGGAGTACAATAATATATGGTTAAGGGGAGGTAGTTAATGTCTAATCTGGACAAGGGACGGACAGGTCCTGTGGGATCCATGCCTGGTTCATTTTTATGAACGTCAGCTTGTCCACATTGGCTGTAGACAGGCGGCTGCGTTTGTCTGTAATGACGCCCCCTGCCGTGCTGAATACACGTTCAGACAAAACGCTGGCCGCCGGGCAGGCCAGCACCTCCAAGGCATAAAAGGCTAGCTCTGGCCACGTGGACAATTTAGAGACCCAGAAGTTGAATGGGGCCGAACCATCAGTCAGTACGTGGAGGGGTGTGCACACGTACTGTTCCACCATGTTAGTGAAATGTTGCCTCCTGCTAACACGTTGCGTATCAGGTGGTGGTGCAGTTAGCTGTGGCGTGTTGACAAAACTTTTCCACATCTCTGCCATGCTAACCCTGCCCTCAGAGGAGCTGGCCGTGACACAGCTGCCTTGGCGACCTCTTGCTCCTCCTCTGCCTTGGCCTTGGGCTTCCACTTGTTCCCCTGTGACATTTGGGAATGCTCTAAGTAGAGCGTCTACCAACGTGCGCTTGTACTCGCGCATCTTCCTATCACGCTCCAGTGCAGGAAGTAAGGTGGGCACATTGTCTTTGTAGCGTGGATCCAGCAGGGTGGCAACCCAATAGTCCGCACACGTTAAAATGTGGGCAACTCTGCTGTCGTTGCGCAGGCACTGCAGCATGTAGTCGCTCATGTGTGCCAGGCTGCCCAGGGGAAAGGACAAGCTGTCCTCTGTGGGAGGCGACCATGCTTCATCCTCATCCTCCTCCACCTCCTCCTCATCCTCGTCCTCCAGTAGTGGGCCCTGGCTGGCCACATTTGTACCTGGCCTCTGCTGTTGCAAAAAACCTCCCTCTGAGTCACTTCGAAGAGACTGGCCTGAAAGTGCTAAAAATGACCCCTCTTCCTCCTCCTCCTCCTCCTCCTCCTGGGCCACCTCCTCTTCCATCATCGCCCTAAGTGTTTTCTCAAGGAGACATAGAAGTGGTATTGTAACGCTGATAACGGCGTCATCGCCACTGGCCATGTTGGTGGAGTACTTGAAACAGCGCAACAGGGCACACAGGTCTCGCATGGAGGCCCAGTCATTAGTGGTGAAGTGGTGCTGTTCCGCACTGCGACTGACCCGTGCGTGCTGCAGCTGAAACTCCACTATGGCCTGCTGCTGCTCGCACAGTCTGTCCAGCATGTGCAAGGTGGCGTTCCACCTGGTGGGCACATCGCATATGAGGCGGTGAGCGGGAAGGCCGAAGTTATGCTGTAGCGCAGACAGGCGAGCAGCGGCAGGATGTGAACGCCGGAAGCGCGAACAGACGGCCCGCACTTTATGCAGCAGCTCTGACATGTCGGGGTAGTTGTGAATGAACTTCTGCACCACCAAATTCAGCACATGCGCCAGGCAAGGGATGTGCATCAAAACGGCTAGTCCCAGAGCTGCAACGAGATTTCGCCCATTATCGCACACCACCAGGCCGGGCTTGAGGCTCACCGGCAGCAACCACTCGTCGGTCTGTTGTTCTATACCCCGCCACAACTCCTGTGCGGTGTGGGGCCTGTCCCCCAAACATATGAGTTTCAGAATGGCCTGCTGACGTTTACCCCGGGCTGTGCTGAAGTTGGTGGTGAAGGTGTGTGGCTGACTGGATGAGCAGGTGGAAGAAGAGGAGGAGGAAGCCGAGAAGGAGGAGGTGGCAACAGGAGGCAAAGAATGTTGCCCTGCGATCCTTGGCGGCGGAAGGACGTGCGCCAAACAGCTCTCTGCCTGGGGCCCAGCTGCCACTACATTTACCCAGTGTGCAGTTAGGGAGATATAGCGTCCCTGGCTGTGCTTACTGGTCCACGTATCTGTGGTTAGGTGGACCTTGCTACAGCTGGCGTTGCGCAGTGCACACTTGATTTTATCGGATACTTGGTTGTGCAGGGAAGGCACGGCTCTCTTGGAGAAGTAGTGGTGGCTGGGAACAACATACTGTGGGACAGCAAGCGACATGAGCTGTTTGAAGCTGTCTGTGTCCACCAGCCTAAATGACAGCATTTCATAGGCCAGTAGTTTAGAAATGGGACCGAGGGTGGCAAGGTGGGAATTTACGCTTTCTCTCAAATGTTTGTGAGATGGAGAGCTGAACGCTGCCGTGTGACATGGATGAGACGCTTAGTGACGGAGGTGGTGGTGGTGTTGGTGGTACATCCCCTGTTTGCTGGGCGGCAGGTGCCAACGTTCCTCAAGAGGCGGAGGAAGAGGCCGAGGCGGCAGCAGCAGAAGAGGCCGAGGCGGCAGCAGCAGAAGAGGTAGCAGGGGGAGCCTGAGCGACTTCCTTGTTTTTAAGGTGTTTACTCCACTGCAGTTCATGCTTTGCATGCAGGTGCCTGGTCATGCAGGTTGTGCTAAGGTTCAGAACGTTAATGCCTCGCTTCAGGCTCTGATGGCACAGCGTGCAAACCACTCGGGTCTTGTCGTCAGCACATTGTTTGAAGAAGTGCCATGCCAGGGAACTCCTTGAAGCTGCCTTTGGGGTGCTCGGTCCAAGATGGCGGCGGTCAGTAGCAGGCGGAGTCTCTTGGCGGCGGGTGTTCTGCTTTTGCCCACTGCTCCCTCTTTTGCTACGCTGTTGGCTCGGTCTCACCACTGCCTCTTCCTCCGAACTGTGAAAGTCAGTGGCACGACCTTCATTCCATGTGGGGTCTAGGACCTCATCGTCCCCTGCATCGTCTTCCACCCAAGTCTTGATCCCTGACCTCCTGTTCAGTCTGCACACTGCAGAAAGACGCAGCAGTTGGCACCTGTGTTTCGTCATCATCAGAGACTTGCTGAGGTGGTATTCCCATGTCCTCATCATCAGGAAACATAAGTGGTTGTGCGTCAGTGCATTCTATGTCTTCCACCGCTGGGGAAGGGCTAGGTGGATGCCCTTGGGAAACCCTGCCAGCAGAGTCTTCAAACAGCATAAGAGACTGCTGCATAACTTGAGGCTCAGACAGTTTCCCTGATATGCATGGGGGTGATGTGACAAACTGATGGGCTTGGTTTTCAGGCGCCATCTGTGCGCTTTCTGCAGAAGACTGGGTGGGAGATAATGTGAACGTGCTGGATCCACAGTCGGCCACCCAATTGACTAATGCCTGTACCTGCTCAGGCCTTACCATCCTTAGAACGGCATTGGGCCCCACCAAATATCGCTGTAAATTATGGCGGCTACTGGGACCTGAGGTAGTTGGTACACTAGGACGTGTGGATGTGGCAGAACGTCCACGTCCTCTCCCAGCACCAGAGGGTCCACTAACACCACCACGACCATGTCCACGTCCGCGTCCCTTACTAGATGTTTTCCTCATTGTTATCGTTCACCACAACAACAAAAATATTATTTGGCCCAATGTATTGTATTCAAATTCAGCTGAATATAAATTTGAGGCCTAGTATTTAGGCGCTGGGTGACAGGTATAGATTTACTGACAGAATTAGACTTGGAAATGCACAGTAGCGTGTGTGTGAAGTTATTCTGAATGACCCTATGTGCACCTTGAATATTATATACCCTTTTAGGGATGTATTTAAAGTAGGCCTGATACAGCAAAAACCACTAAATTAGGAAATTGCTAAATTGGGAATTGTATTTCAACCCAGAACAAAAAATGTGCTTTGACGGACACTAAATAACTTGCCCAGCCAGAACAGTACACCAGTAACGACAGATTTAGCGGGATATAAATTTGAGGCCTAGTATTTAGGCGCTGGGTGACAGGTATAGATTTACTGACAGAATTAGACTTGGAAATGCACAGTAGCGTGTGTGTGAAGTTATTCTGAATGACCCTATGTGCACCTTGAATATTATATACCCTTTTAGGGATAGATTTAAAATAGCTCTGATACAGCAGAAACCACTAAATTATGAAATTGCTAAATTGGGAATTGTATTTCAACCCAGAACAAAAAATGTGCTTTGACGGACACTAAATAACTTGCCCAGCCAGACCAGTACAGCAGTAACGACAGATTTAGCGGGATATAAATTTGAGGCCTAGTATTTAGGCGCTGGGTGACAGGTATAGATTTACTGACGGAATTAGACTTGGAAATGCACAGTAGCGTGTGTGTGAAGTTATTCTGAATGACCCTATGTGCACCTTGAATATTATATACCCTTTTAGGGATAGATTTCAAATAGCTCTGATACAGCAGAAACCACTAAATTAGGAAATTGCTAAATTGGGAATTGTATTTCAACCCAGAACAAAAAATGTGCTTTGACGGACACTAAATAACTTGCCCAGCCAGAACAGTACAGCAGTAACGACAGATTTAGCGGGATATAAATTTGAGGCCTAGTATTTAGGCGCTGGGTGACAGGTATAGATTTACTGACGGAATTAGACTTGGAAATGCACAGTAGCGTGTGTGTAAAGTTATTCTGAATGACCCTATGTGCACCTTGAATATTATATACCCTTTTAGGGATAGATTTCAAATAGCTCTGATACAGCAGAAACCACTAAATTAGGAAATTGCTAAATTGGGAATTGTATTTCAACCCAGAACAAAAAATGTGCTTTGACTGACACTAAATAACTTGCCCAGCCAGAACAGTACAGCAGTAACGACAGATTTAGCGGGATATAAATTTGAGGCCTAGTATTTAGGCGCTGGGTGACAGGTATAGATTTACTGACGGAATTAGACTTGGAAATGCACAGTAGCGTGTGTGTGAAGTTATTCTGAATGACCCTATGTGCACCTTGAATATTATATACCCTTTTAGGGATAGATTTCAAATAGCTCTGATACAGCAGAAACCACTAAATTAGGAAATTGCTAAATTGGGAATTGTATTTCAACCCAGAACAAAAAATGTGCTTTGACGGACACTAAATAACTTGCCCAGCCAGAACAGTACAGCAGTAACGACAGATTTAGCGGGATATAAATTTGAGGCCTAGTATTTAGGCGCTGGGTGACAGGTATAGATTTACTGACAGAATTAGACTGGGATATGGCCAAAAAATAACCACACTATTGCTGGTTAAATGCACTTGGTGTGACAGCTTGACCAACCACACTACTGAGGGTTAAATGCACTTGGTGACAGGCGCAGCTTGCCTCTGATGTAGTATATGGCCAAAAAATGAACAGACTATTGCTGGTTAAATGCACTTGGTGTGACAGCTTCACCCTGATGTAGGCTTTAGCCAAAAAACAACCACACCATTGAGGGTTAAATGCTCTTGGTGACAGGCGCAGCTTGCCCCTGATGTAGTATATGGCCAAAAAATAAACAGACTATTGCTGGTTAAATGCACTTGGTGTGAAAGCTTCACCCTGATGTAGGCTTTAGCCAAAAAACAACCACACCATTGAGGGTTAAATGCACTTGGTGACAGACGCAGCTTGCCCCTGATGTAGTATATGGCCAAAAAATAAACAGACTATTGCTGGTTAAATGCACTTGGTGTGACAGCTTCACCCTGATGTAGGCTTTAGCCAAAAAACAACCACACCATTGAGGGTTTAATGCACTTGGTGACAGCTTGCCCCTGATGTAGTATATGGCCAAAAAATAAACAGACTATTGCTGGTTAAATGCACTTGGTGTGACAGCTTCACCCTGATGTAGGCTTTAGCCAAAAAACAACCACACCATTGAGGGTTAAATGCACTTGGTGACAGGCGCAGCTTGCCCCTGATGTAGTATATGGCCAAAAAATAAACAGACTATTGCTTGTTAAATGCACTTGGTGTGACAGCTTCACCCTGATGTAGGCTTTAGCCAAAAAACAACCACACCATTGAGGGTTAAATGCACTTGGTCGCAGCTTGTGCTGGCGCACCACAAGACACAAAATGGCCGCCGATCACCCCAGAAAAAAGTGACTGACAAACGGTCTGGGCAGCCTATAATCAGTGAGCAATTGAGTATCAGCAGCTCAATGACCCACAGCTGCAGATCGATCAATAATCAAGTCCTTTGGAGGAGTTAATCTGCCTAATCTCGCCCTACTGTCGCAGCCGCAACCTCTCCCTACGCTAATCAGAGCAGAGTGACGGGCGGTGCTATGTGACTCCAGCTTAAATAGAGGCTGGGTCACATGGTGCTCTGGCCAATCACAGCCATGCCAATAGTAGGCATGGCTGTGACGGCCTCTTGGGGCAAGTAGTATGACGTTTGTTGATTGGCTGCTTTGCAGCCTTTCAAAAAGCGCCAAGAAAGCGTCACAAAAGCGCCAAGAAAACGACGAACACCGAACTCGAACCCGGACTTTTACGAAAATGTCCGGGTTCGGGTCCGTGTCACGGACACCCCAAAATTCGGTACGAACCCGAACTATACAGTTCGAGTTCGCTCATCCCTAATGAAGATCGCAAATTCGAATAATACATCTGGTATGTCACTGTCCATGTTGTGAGACTATTTGTGCACTTCTAGTAATTATTTCTTGGCTGCAAATATGAGCTGAAGGTTTTTCAGGTTCACCTGCCATTAAAATGAATGGGACCCACCGCTAACTTGTGGTTTGCGAATATTTGATCGCGTTCGCGCCCCGTCCCGGCAGATGTTAGTCCATTACTACCTGGTAAAATGCATATTAATACGTTTCCATGGGTACACTCAAATAAAATATATAATGAATATAGTTTGGATATGATAAAAATACGGATTTATATTTTACTTCCAATTAGTCAGTAAAATAAGCATATTATGCTATTGATACATTATTGCAATTATGATCTTTACAATGAATATGTCACATTAGGCAATCTTTAAATAAACCTCTTTTCGATTCATTGAGAGAGAAAAAAAGACGCCCCCCCCCCCAATTTATGACATGAGAAGGTTTATGTTAAGATTGACTCTTCTCTGTAAGTATTTGTCCAAAAATAATAAACTTGCATTGACCTTCTCACAAGCAGACAAAATGGCAACCATAATACCCATATACAAATCTGTAAAGCAAGATGTATAAGCCTTTACAATATTGATTATTTTCTGCCCAATATTTCTGACAGCCTTCGTCCAATATAAGGTGTCCTTTGCTTCTGCGTCACAGCCAGGGAGAAGGTGAGTTTTTTTTCTGCTCTCAGCTGCGATTGAACAGCGCTACAGCCAGGGAGAAGGAGACGCCCACAGAGAAAGACTTTGTCTCTCCCTCATTATTCCGATGCTAAAATTAGCATACCAGGCTGGAGAATACAACGGGGGCAGCAGCGGGCAAACTGAGCAGTGCCCAGAAAACGTAGTAAGCACAGTTAGATCCCTGCACGATGCCCTACGTATCCTGATACTTAGTTTATAATATTTGGATCATGAAAGGTCCTTATTAATAGTTTCTCGGTGGCTCCTTCCACTCTTACTCCAGTGTCTGAAGATTCTGACGGGATGTTTGAGATCGGAAACATCCTGGACAACAAGATGCGTGGCAAGACGACCTACTATCTTGTGGACTGGAAGGGATTTGGTCCTGAGGAGAGGTCTTGGGAACCAGAACATTCATGATCCTCATTTGTAAAAAGGTTTCTGTCAACCGCTGTGCCCCTGCTTACCACCACAGTCCCTGGTGCAGTGTTCAGCGGTGATCTGTGGCCGGTGCTTCCCATTCACCGCTGA
Organism: Bufo gargarizans; assembly: GCF_014858855.1. NCBI lineage: Eukaryota > Metazoa > Chordata > Amphibia > Anura > Bufonidae > Bufo > Bufo gargarizans. The sequence goes on along the minus strand of NC_058080.1, from coordinate 551,399,614 downwards.
AGTCCTGGGCTCTGTCTGTGTAGCTACTATTATTCGGGGCTCAGCCCCATTCCCAGATGTCTCAGTGTCAAGGTCCTTGTGTCCTGTTAAGTTCCTGATAACCACTTGTGTTCCTGACTCGTATTATGTTCCTGGATTCTGCTACCAGTCTGATCCCTGCCTGCTTGCCTTGACTCTCTTGTGGCTGACCCAGATTGCCTGACCTGTGCCGCCTGCCTTGACCTTTTGCCTGTCTGACTACGCCTCTGCCTCATCATTCGGTCCTGCACTGTTGCTCCTGGCAATGACCCCGCCTGCTGACATTGCTTGTATTTCTAGTACCTTTCTCAGGTATCTCCTGGTCTGCCTGGACCAGCTGCCTCATGTGCCTATCCTCCTCAAGAGGTAGTGATCTGGTGTTCCCCTCGGAAAAGTTTATCCCCACCATCAGGTGTACTGTGAAAAATCAAAGGGTTCACTTAGACAACGCCCTTAGAGGAGGTAGGATACGTGGCACAGTGGGTTCACACCCGCTGGTTCGTGACACATAGACAGCACATATTCCATACATTCCTCATTTACAATACACATCTATAACCTCAGAACATCAACATCAGAGCTCCTGGAACAGAAGATAAACATGCTTATTTATATGATCAAAAGTTTAGACTTCACTTTATCACTGTCTATAACTTCAAAGATATTTCGGTAAAAAACAATTACTGGATGCACTGATAAATCACACTGACATATCTACTTTTGAACTCTGTCTTTTTTATAAGGACTATAGCTACTAGGGTAGATGTCAGACATGGATCTATCTAAATACTACATTGCATCTTGCAGTAGCTGCAGTATGTTCTTGGGGGAGATAGCATTAAATACAGGGCTGTTCTCTTTTATCATCTGGGATAGTTCTATCACACCACGTCTGCCAAAACAATATCTGGGACAGGAACTACTGCAACTCTACATTAGACGATATTACTTTATAAGTGTCAAATAATGTGATCCTTTCTTTTGTAATCTGATCCTCTCCTCCCCTCTTCTTCTGCAGGTAACCCATAAAAAGTGATTCTCTCACTGAATGAACTATCTATTGGGGGGGTGGGGTTGCTTCTGTCCTTGCACTAAAGCAGAAGATGCTGGGGGATGCACTTACATACAGAGTAAGGAACATTAAAACACAATCTTTGGTACATCTATGACTTGAGACACTGGGGACTCTACTGGGGACTGTGTGTCACAGGAACCGTAGGTGCAGTTGGCATCAGTCTCATTGCAGCTACTCTAGCAGCTGTGTGTTATTTTTCCTCTTCAAACCCACAATAATATACACTTTATTTTCCCTTCTGTAAAAATATACACTTTCCTGTCCTTTTTCCATCATTCTCTCCATGCAATCTTTTCTTTCCAGCCTCTCACCTTCTCACATACTTCTGACCATTAATTCACATGCTTCAATTCACTGTTATGCTTGCGTCTACATTTCATTCCTTTCTATCTATCCAGAATCTATTCCTAATTTGGAACTCTTGTTCCATCTTTCCAGATTCAAACAACCTTTTTTTGGCATACCTGCTCTCTTAATTATTTTGTTTATATCTCTCAATGCCCCTCCTCCACACCGTCTTTCTATCATATCCACTGCAGTCACCTCCTTCCCTGAGGGGCGCTCCTCTTTCACAGCCTTTAACTGTCTAGTTCCCATTGAAGAAGAGTGGATCCGACCCTTCTTCCAACACACGCAAATCCGATGATTCCCCTCACCGGTCTGCTCGCAAACAGTTACGCAGACCGATGCCCCCATTCCCAGACTGGGCTTCTAACTCTTCTCACACACAGTTCCACAGATTGTGTATCTTGGGTTCCTGTGGATATCACAGAGGGATGGGCAACTTATTGCATCACTGACTACGTGCAGGCATAGTTACTCAAATCTCTACTAGTTTTCTCCCACTTTCTAGTTCCTACCACTAAACCCTGAACCCTTGCTGTCTTGCTTCATGTACTCTCTTTTCCAACTTATGCAGTATCTTTGAACACACAAAAGTGGACTATTCTTTAAGTTCTTTGTAATGTAATGAACACAGTATCTTGTTCTTTTACAGCCCCCACCTTCAGGCCACACAGCAACACAACATTACACTTGTTCATTCTCACATTCTCATCAGTCTCGTATACCACACAAAAATCACACTAAACCTAGGTTTTAGACAACATATTCATACATTGCTCTACAGACAAGGAGAGTTCTTTGAATCCCCAGATTCAACAAAAGGACAACACCTGAACAATGGTCATGACAAGTGGGAAGGCACAGTAAGAACAAAATATCTTACATATGTATTTGAAGGTGCAGTTCCCAGTTGCCGTAATGACCAAAGTTCTTCCACAATCATCCCCTTGAACACCTGATGGGATCCTCACACTGGGCACCAAAAACTGTCACTGCTATTTAGGACAAGTCCCAAACTAAGGGACTACACCTTGCTTGTCTGTGGGATTCAAATTGGTTAATAAGGTTTCCCCATGTGCCAGGGGATGCGGCAAACCTAAGAATCAAAGATGCAGACACTTTGCTGCGTAAAGGATTCTCTGCCGGACAACGCCCGTGAGTCAGTTTCATTAGCTGTACATTGTGGATGCAACCACCCCTCTTTAGCCATCAATTTTAATATGTCCAATGACAAGTATTTATTAAAGCAACCAATCAGAAGCATAATGGTATGGAAAAATACATGTAGAAACATAGACATGACTCGGAAAGCAATTACTGTAAGTACAATAGGCAACATTAGGTACAACTAATTAGGACAATTCATGTTCATTAACCAATTAATTTATTTCACATAGGGAAATTTACCGGTGGGCAGATGCCCAGGGGGGAGGCCAGAGGAGGTTTTTGGGGATGCATTTTGTGCTGCTGGCAGTATTTTGTGATGGACTGTGGTATTTAGCTTTGTTGGGGTGGTATAATGTGCCACAATATAGGATTTCTGGCCCTGTATTCCATCAATTTAGACACGACTACAAAATGGGGCCACTTTTAGTATTTTTTCCAGGGCCACTTTGAGTTCCCAGTCCGCCCCTGTGGACAACCCCTTTAATGTCTTACCCAGACTAGATAACAACTAGTATTGATCTCTATATTAACCTTGACCTTTAGGAATGTTGGTCATTAACACTTGTATTAAGTAGTTTAAGAAGTATACTTAAAGAGGCTGTCAGCATAATCAACCCTATTATACCAGGCATACTGATTGGTGTGGCTCATCATGCTTATTAAAACAGAATTTTTCTTTTGTCTGTATGCTAAACACCTGAAGATAGATCTGCTTTTTCATTCAGATGAGCAAATTGGAGCACCAGGGGACAGAGATGAATCCTTGGATCAACATGCTGAAGACAGAGCTGTGTCCTATAGTTGTGTCCTAGCATGTACATATCATATTACATCTACTTATTATACAGCCTTACCACATTGAGAACAGTGGATTTCTATGTTCTAGAAAGCTAATACACATATTGCTCCTTTATTCACAGGTACAATAAGATTATAGTAATACCAGTAATATGTATCATTCTATAATCAGCATAACAAGCCCTACTAGGCAGTATGTCTAGTTTAACCCCTTAGGGACCCATGACGTACCGGTACGGCATGGATCCCGAGTCCGTAAGGACCAATGATGTACCGGTACATCATGGTATTAATTCGCGATTCCGGCGTCGCGGGGGTTAATCGGAACGGGATGCCGGCTGAAATCATTCAGCTGGCATCCCGTAACAACGCAGGGGGGGTCATTTGTCCCCCCCCCCCCCGTATCGGCGATCGCAGAAAACCGCAGGTCAATTCAGACCTGCGGTTTTCTGCGTTTCCGGTCCATTCGGGTCTCTGGTGACCCTATGAACCGGAAAAAGACTGTGATCGGTGGCCCTGGTGCTGAATGCCGCTGTCCAGGGTGCTAATTGGTGCAGGGGAGAGAGGTGCGAGATTCAAACTTCCTGCGCTCCTCTCTCCTCTCCTCTTCCTGTCCAGCACCCGCACCGTGCAGCACCGTCCAGCACCAGCTCCTGAGTCCCCCCTAATCGCCATCCATCACCCTCCTGCACCCATCGCCATCCAGGTAGGTTAGGGTCAGTGAGGGAGAGGCACCATTAGGCAGGGAAAGAAGGGAAAAGTTAGTTAGGAAAAAATAAATAAATAACTTTTACCCTAAACTTTCTTTGTTCCATCTTTCAGACCCCAGACCCCTCCCTGCCACTTGCCCCTCACCACCTTCCCCCCAAGGCGGCGGAGACACCAGCAGGCGGAGCCAGGGGCCCCACATGCTAGGGATCCTGTGACCCACCCTAGTATGAGCCACCCTGGGGAACTTAGCTGGTGTCCCCGGGTGGACTTTGAGCCTGAGATTCCGGATTTTGCTGGCAATCCTGGAATCCAGATTCCCACAGTGGGGTTTACGGAAATTGACTTTTTTTTTTCAGTAACCCACTGGTGAATCTGATGGTGGAGCAGACGAATCTGTACGCCCAACAGTACGTCGCTCAAAACCCAGGCTCATTTTTGGCTAGACCCGGTGGCTGGACGCCGGTCAGTGAAGCCGAGATGAGGACATTTTGGGGCCTCGTGCTGCATATGGGTCTAGTCCAAAAACCCAGTGTCAGGCAATACTGGAGTGGGGACGTCCTATACCAGACCCCACTGTACAGTATGGTCATGACACGTCCCCGGTTTGAGGCCATCCGGAAATTTCTGCATTATTCCGATAATGCAGCATGTTCCCTCCCCCCCCGAGGTGATCCTGCCTATGACCATCTGTATCAGATACGGACGGTCATCGATCACTTTGGGGCCAAATTCATGGAGGCCTAAGTACCTGGAAGGGAGGTCGCGGTTGATGAGTCTCTCGTTGCGTTCAAGGGGAGACTCAGTTTCCGCCAATATATTTCCACAAAGCGGGCGAGGTATGGCCCTGATCTTTTCGGACCGGGAAAGAGCAGGCCGGAGTACCTCGGGAACTGGAGGCGCCCGGATCGTCCCTGGCCAACACTTTTCAGGTGTGGTCCCCCATACTGGAAAGAAGGGACGAACCCAAAAAAGATGCAGAGTGTGTCACAATAGGGGGATACGGAAGGACACCACCACTCAGTGTGACACTTGCCCCGATCATCCAGGCCTCTGCGTTATTGATTGCTTCAGGGAGTATCACACTTCCATGGAGTACAACATTTTTATCATTTTTATAACAGTCCACTAGAGAACATAAAAAACTATGGCTCTCAGACTTTGGAGACACGGAAACAATTTCCCCCCCCAAAAAAATATTAGTTTTAGAGCAGGCATCCTCAAACTGCGGCCCTCCAGATGTTGTAAAACCAGCATGCCCAGACAACCTACAGCCATCAGCAGGGCATGGTGGGAATTGTAGTTTTACAACATCTGAAGGGCCGCAGTTTTTAGGATGCCTGCTTAGTGTCTCCAAAGTCTGAGAGCCATACATATTGGGCATTGTCGCGTGCGTAAAAGTCGTCGCTATAAAAATAACAATTGACCAAACCCCTCGGATGAACAGCGTTAAAAATATAAAATAAAAACGCTGCCAAAACACCCATTTTTGAGCAAAATTTACATTTGAATCCTTTCTTCCGGTAATAAAGCAAGGGTTAACAGCCAAACAAAACTAAATATTTATTGCCCTGATTCTGTAGTTTGCAGAAACACCCCATATGTGGTCGTAAATGGCTATATAGCCGCATGGCAGGGCATAGAACAAAGGGAACTCCATATGGTTTCTGGAAGGCAGATTTTGATGGACTGTTTTTTTTTTTACACCATGTCCCATTAGAAGCCCCCCCGATGTAGCCTAGACTAAATACTCCAAAAAAGTGACCCCATCTAAGAAACTACCCCCTCAAGGTATTCAAAAGTTACTTTACAAACTATGTTAACCCTTTAGGTGTTCCACAAAACTAAATTGCGAATGTAGAAACACTTTTAGAATTTTAATTTTTTGTTACCTTGCCTCAAAAAAGTGTAATATAGAGCAACCAAAAATCATATTTACCCCTAAAATAGTCCCAAAACAACAACCACCTTATCCCGTAGTTTCCTAGATGGGGTCACTTTTATGGAGTTTCTACTCTAGGGGTGCATCAGGGGGCTTCAAATGGGACATGGTATAAATAAACCAGTCCTGCAAAATCTGCCTTGCAAAACCCATATGGCGTTCCCCTTCTTCTATGTCCTGCCGTTTAGCCAAATAGTAGTTTACGACCACATATGGGGTGTTTTTGCAAACTACAGAATCAGGGCAACCCATATTGAGTTTTGTTTGGCAGTTAACCCTTGTTTTATTCCTGGAAGAAATTGATTATATTGGAAAATTTTCCAAAAAATAGAAATTTCGAAATTGTTTCTCCATCTGCCATTAACACTTGTGGAACACCTAAAGGGTTAAAAAAGTTTGTAAACCCAGTTTTGAATACCTTGAGGGGTGTACTTTCTTAGATGGAGTCACTTTTTTGAAATTTCTATTCATGGGGTGCAACAGGGGGCTTCAAATGGGACATGGTATAAACAAAACCAGTCCTGCAAAATCTGCCTTGCAAAACCCATATGGTGTTCCCCTCCTTCTATGTCCTCCCGTTCGGCCAAACAGTAGTTTATGACCACATATGGGGTGTTTCTGCAAACTACAGAATCAGGGCAAGCCATATTGAGTTTTGTTTGGCAGTTAACCCTTGTTTTATTCCTGGAAAAAATTGATTATATTGGAAAATATTCCCAAAAATTGAAATTTCAAAATTGTTTCTCCAGCTGCCATTAACTCTTGTGGAAGACCTAAAGGGTTAATAAAGTTAGAAAAAACTGTTTTGAATACCTTGAGGGGCGTAGTAACATCCCCAAAAAATAAAATATCATTCCCAAAATGCTACAAACATGAAGTAGACATATGGGGACTGTAAAGTCATCACAATTTTTGGGGGTATTACTATGTATTACAGAAGTAAAGAAACTGAAACTTTGAAATTTGCAAATTTTTAAAATTTTTTGGTAAATGTGGTATTTTTTTATGCAAATAAATTTACTTTTTTGACCCAATTTTAGCAGTGTCATGAAGTACAATATGTGATGAAAAAACAATCTTAGAACGGCCTGGGTAAGTCAAAGCGTTTTAAAGTTATCAGCACTTAAAGTGACATTGGTCAGATTTGCAAAAAATGGCCAAGTCCTTAAGGTGAAATAGGGCTGAGTCCTTAAGGGGTTAATAGGGTTGATCATGCTGACAGAGCTTCTTTAACACTTTTGTGATCCTAAAAGAATAAAAGGCTATGAATCATTATTAATCGTTCAACTGCTATTGGATCTTATTAGAAGCTTTATTTGGCATTAATCGCGTCAAAATAAAGTTATAGCTTAGTTTGTGTAGAAGCAGAATATAAACCTTTGCACAGCACCTGAACTCTACTGCAGTACTTACTTCTGAATGGTGTTATGAGCAAGAGCGCAGCCATAAAAGAGAACAAACAAAATCTATTTCTCTGTCGCTTGGGGGAACCCAGCAGCCGAACACTTCTAATAAATGCTTCCTTTGAAGCAGTGTGTAAGTAAAAACAACAACTATAAAGAATAATATATGGGAAGCAATACACGGGGATCGTTACTTTATAGAGGTGATGAGAAGGAAAATAAAAGTGGTCACAGTGTCTTCTTTAAAGGTTCATGGGCACTTCTAGTATCATGTTTTATCCTGATATCCTAGTGCTTATCCTTGGCTTAATATTTTTCCTATTTACAAACAAGCTGCATGTTGAATTTAAATAATTTCATTTTACTTAATTTCCTGTTTTTATATAATTACTGTGAAATACATGAACAATGGGATTTACTTGTAAGACAATTCAATATTCATGACACTAGAGATAAGTGAACAAATTCTAAACAAATAGGATTCATTAAGAATTTCAATTTAATTGAATCGCACAAAATTAACGCCCAGTTCCAATTTACTGTGAAAATTGGCAGGGAAAACAGGAGGGAGGATGAAGGATCACATGACACTGGGAGGGAGGGCTTGTCCTGATTGGCTTAGAAGCTGACAGCCTGATAGGCCAATTAGGGGGCAGGATTCTTGCAGGTGCTTTTACTTAAAAGGAAGAAAAACCATTCTGTATGCAGGTAGCAATCTGAAAGCATGTGTTTTGGCTGTGTCTGCCAAAAAGCTATTTAACATTCAAACTAGCAATATACAGTAAGTGTGATAGGGAGAGTATAAGGGGAGTATAGTCATATAATTAGATACAGTTAGGATTTTATCAGGGAAATCACAGAGAAATAGAGAGTGAGGGGCTGGTCATTCAGCGTTGAGCTGCTTTACAAAAGCCTGCAACAAACTCTCATTTTTTTCTGTATATGAACAGCCAGCCAGCTTTTAAAGGGTTTCTACCACTTGCATATCACATATTTGGTGATCAGACACTAGCGATCCGCTAGTGTCTGATGTAGCTTACAAGCTAATTATTACCTTAATCCGTTCGGCCCATACCTCAAAAAAAGCACTTATATCTTTATGCAAATGAGCCTCTAGGTGCTATGCAGGCGTTTTTCCAGCACCTAGAGGCTCCGTCTACCTTGCAGTTTGCCGCCCATCGCCTCGCTCCAGCACGCCCATCTTCAACTCTATTCGATCCTCCCCCTGCTTCTGCCTTCCGAAATCTCGCGCCTGTGCCGTTCGTCGCGGCATTCGGCGCAGTCAATGTCTGACCGCTCCGTGCTCAGACATTTCCACTGCGCCTGCGCCGATGACATCGGCGCAGGCGCAGTGGAAATGTCTGAGCACGGAGCGGTCAGACATTGACTGCGCCTGCGCCGAATGCCTCCGAATGCCGCGACGAACGGCGCAGGCGCGGGATTTCTGAAGGCTGAAGCAGGGGGAGGATCGAATACGGTAAGAGATGGGCGTGCTGGAGCGAGGCGATGGGCGGCAAACTGCAAGGTAGACGGAGCCTCTAGGTGCTGGAAAAACGCCTGCATAGCACCTAGAGGCTCATTTGCATAAAGATATAAGTGCTTTTTTTGAGGTATGGGCCGAACGGATTAAGGTAATAATTAGCTTGTAAGCTACATCAGACACTAGCGGATCGCTAGTGTCTGATCACCAAATATGTGATATGCAAGTGGTAGAAACCCTTTAAATAAAAAAAGATAACAAGTTTCTACAGTTCATATTCTTATTTCCAGCACCATCTACATTCTACTGTAAATGCTGAGTAAACTCCCCCTCCCCGTTCTTTTAAATTTATCTAGTGAAAGTTTTGTATTTCTTCAACATACCATGTACAGTAGTTACAGTAAAAACATTTTACTGCAAAAACTATTGTAAATTGCCAATATCAATGAGCAGTGTGTTTGTAGAATGGGAGGAACATTAATTTGCCCTTTTGTCTTTAAATAAGAAAAATAAACTAATTCCATTTGGCAACTATCATTTATTAATCTCTGTACCAAACCTCCAAACCTGTGACTTCATTTATAGGCCTTATAATAAAATGTCTGGCAAACAAAAGAATAGAAAACAAAAGACCCAGACCTAATCATCCAAGCGTCAGAATTGGGATGGCTGTAATAATGCATACAGTAGTAGCAGCACCCGCTGTCTGGCCCATAGTATTACACTGTGGCGGTGATTGTAGCAGTGGCAGACCTGGCAACAATGGCACTTACAGAGTGAGGAATTGCTATAAATGGCTAAGCATATAATACAAAGTTTTTAAATTGTTCTATATTAAATAAATGTTTTAGAATATTACTTTGAGGAAAGAGTTGTTATGATACTTATGTGTGCAACAATATAGTGAAATTAATGGTACCATAAAGCAGGGGCTCACCCACTCAGACATGGCACACCCACTGCCGCATATGAAACCAGTAAAAAATTAATATAAATGGCAGGCACTAACCTACTTGGAATGATATAGACAGGTCAAACCAATAATTGTATATAAATTACAAATTTATTGAGAATCATAAGAAAACATGACTATAAAGAACATGATAGTTAATAAATTTATAACACCATGATGTGTGGAAAAAGACTAAAAATGTATACATAAATACCCTTTCAGTCTATTGTTCTTGGAAAATATGGTAAATGACAGAGATTGCTCTTAATGTCACACCATAAATAGTGAACAATTTAGCCAATGCATCGGTAATGGTAAGTAAATAATAGTATTAGTTTATGTGACAATAATAAAAATAAAATCATAAATAATTAATGCAAAAATAATATATAAACCTGTGAGATGATCACAATTTATGAGCCATGACTTCTTATAGCCTGTGACAAAAGAATCCCGATATAAAGGACCCATTTGTCTGGAAAAGAAAACCATTGATTTGCCACCTTTGTGCACAAAACCCGATCAATATGCTGCACCAGCCCCACCAACGAGCTACATAACACCACTCACCATGTGGGACGACACGCGAGTTGCTGCACAAACCATCTCATTGCAGAGTGAGTGACTGAGACGTGTAGACTGCACACTTCCCCCAGCGATCTAAGTACTGTTGCATGTGCTAACTAGAGAGAATCCCGGAGATACCTGTAAAGTGGTAATGTAACAAGACTATAATCCCAATACAAACAGCACAATATATTTGGCAACACTAGATACAATTATCTGACTAATTAGAGATTCCTATTCTATTAAAAACTTGATAACCAGTCCTACTTATTGGGCCATTAAATGGAGTAGTCATATTACAGAGGCGCCATTTTTATTGACATTTTTAAGATTACTTCCACAATCAACCAGCATATATGAATTGTGATCTTCTCATTGGTTTATATATTATTTTTATGCATTAACCCCATAATGACCAATTAAATGTACGTCATATCTGGGCGGGACTTAACCTGTTACAGACACAGGGGGTACAGGTACACCCTGATGTCCTGGTACTTTAGGGCGGTGATCGTAACAAGGTGCCTGCTTAAATCATTGAGCAGGCACCTTGGGTCAATGCCGAGGGGGGTTCTGTGACCTCCCCCCATATCGGTGATCACAGCGGATTAACCCCTTCTATGCAACTACAACAGCATAGAAGGGGTTTGCGTTTGAAGGTGGCGGGGACTCGATGACTCAAGGCAGCCCAATGCCGTGTAGAGGCTGCCCAATGCCTTGCACGACATCGGGACCAGCCTTCTACGGGAGCAGAGGAGATCCAGCCTCAGGCTGGGTCTCCTATGCAACCTGTTTGTGTACTACTAACTGTAGTACACCAACAGGCAATGCATTACAATTCAAATGTATTGTAATGCATTGCAGAGGGGATCAGACCCCCAAAAGTGAACATCAGAAATAAAGTAAAGAAAAAAAGTAAAAAAAAAATATTTTTCATACAATTGATAAAGTAATAAAGATAAATAAAGTAAAAAAGAAAAAAAAAACACGCTCACACATAAATTAGGTATCGCCACGTCCATAATGACCGACTCTATAAATATATCACATGATCTAACCCTTCAGATGAACACCATAAAAAGAGATAATAAAAACGGTGTCAAGAAAGCCATTTTTTGTCACCTTACATCACAAAAAGTGTAATAGCACGCAATTGAAAAGTCATATGCACCCCAAAATAGTGCCAATAAAAGCATCATCTCATCCAGCAAAGATGATACCCTACCTAAGACAATCGCCCACAAACTAAAAAAAAAATGGCTCTCAGACTATGGAGACAATAAAACATGATATTTTTTTGTTTCAAAAATATTATTCTGTAAAACTTAAATAAAAAAGTATACATATTAGGTATTTCCACGTCCGTAACAACCTGCTCTATAAAAATATCACATGATCTAACCCCTCAGGTGAACACCATGATAAAAAAGCAATTTTTTTGTCACTTTACATCACAAAAAATTTAATAGCAAGCGATCAAAAAGTCATATGCACCCTAAAATAGTACCAATCAAACCGACCTCTCATAATGAGAAAAATTATCCCCTACATAAGACAGTCGCCCCAAAAATAATTATTTTATTATGTAAAACTGAAACAATTCATTATAGCCTGTGACAAAAGAATCCTAACAGAAAGGACCCATCTGTCTGGAAAAGAGACCCATTGCCAACTTTGTGCAAAAAATCCAGTCTGTCATTTACCATATTTGGCAAAAACAATAGACCCAAAAGGGTATTTTTTAGAGATGAGCGAATTGAAGCTGACGAAGTGGAATTCGTTATGAATTTCAGGAAAAATTTGATTCGCACCGCATGCGAATTTCCTCGCGCTTCATGTTAACTAATCTAATTTTTTCCTAAGATAGTGGCTGCACGTGTGAGAACAAGTAGAAAGGAACTCTGGGAAGGCAGGATCACCCATACTGACATACATGCAGCCAATCAGCAGCCAGCCAGCCCTGTGAAATCAAAGCCCTATAAATATGGCAGTAGGGTTAGGCGAACCCGAACTGTAAAATTCGGGTTCGGTGTTCGGCGCTTTCCTGGCGCTTTTTGAATAAGCGGTTATCTGTCTGACCTTAGCATAGCTGTGATTGGCCAGAGCAGTATGTGACCCAGGCTCTATATAAGCTTGAGTCACATAGCGCTGCATGTCACTCTGCTGTTACAAGTGTAGAGAGAGGATGCTGCTGGACTTGTGATTTCAGGGAGAGAATAGAAGAGAATCTAACTCAGCGATCTCCATAGAAATAGTTGTGTGGGTGCAGGGCACAATTGTTTTAACCTGCCCTGATTTGACAAAAAAAAAACTTTTATAATTCTGTTAGGTGGGCGGCGGCAGCCATTTTATACAAGCTCAGTGCACCAGCACTTTATCTGAGCGGACATTTCAAATCACTATTTTTTTAGCAATCTAAAACATCTGGTTTAGTCAGTGTGCAATTTAAGGTAGAAATACACCCATCATTTTCTGGGGTTTTAAAAACAAAAAAACTGTAGTTTTCCTGATCTGCAAGTGTTAAATTCAAGTTTAATATATACAGCTTTCATATTCTGTTACAAAAAAAACTATTTTTTGGTAATCTATAGCATCTGGATTAGTCAGTCTGCAATTTAAGCTAGAAATACACCCATCATTATCTGGGGTTTTAAACACACACTTGCTCAGGTGCCTCAGGTGTGAGTAGGCGACAAAACCTGCAGCGGTATTTGGTCGGGCCTAATACTGCTCTACGAATGGTGAGGCCTGAGCAAGTACAGGCGATAGTAGATTGGGTTGCTGATAGTGGATCCAGTTCCTTCACATTGTCTCCCACCCAGTCTCCTGATGAAAGACCACAATTGCAGCCGATGTCCATCAGTCTTGCACCTCACCCCCTTGCAAATCAGCCAAGCAGTCTGAGCCCCAAGTCATGCAGCAGTCTCTTCTGCTTTTTGATGACTTCATTATCAGGGTTTCCCAGGGCCATCCACCTAGCCCCGCCCCAGAAGTGGAAGAGATTGAGTGCACCAATACCCAACCACTTATCTTTCAAGATGAGTACATGGCAGGACCATCGCAGCATGTCTCGGATGATGACGAAACACAGGTGCCAACTGCTGGGGCTTTCGAAAGTGTGCAGACCGACAAGGGGGGCAGGGGTGAAGACTGGGTGGAAGATAATGTAGAGGACAATGAGGTCCTCGACCCCACATGGAATCAAGGTCATGCAAGTGACCTATGTAGTTCGGAGGAAGAGGCGGTGGTCTCACAGAGCCACCAGCACAGCAGAAGAGAGAGCAGGGTGCAAAAGAAGAGCAGCCGTCCTCTAGACAGTACGCCTCCTACTGCCCACCACAGCAAGGGGCCGAACACACCAAAGCCAGCTCCAAGGAGTTCCCTGGCGTGGCAGTTCTTCAGACAATGTGCTGACGACAAGACACGAGTGGTTTGCACACTGTGCAATCAGAGCCTGAAGCGAGGCATAAATGTTCTCAACCTGAGCACAACCTGCATGACCAGGCATTTAAGTGCAAAGCACAAGCTGCAGTGGAGTAGACACCTCAAAAACAAAGAAAGGTCTCTGGCACCTCCTGCTTCCTCTACTGCTGCAGTCTCAGCCTCTTCATTCACTTCTGGAGTGACAGTGCCACCTACCACCCCCCAAACAGAGGATCTACCAGCAACACCAACACCTGGGTCACCAAGCATCTCCACAATGTCCCACGGAAGCGTTCAGCTCTATATCCCAAACGCTGGAGGAGAAGAGGAAGTATTCCCCTACCCACCAGCGATCCCTAGCCCTAAATGCCAGCATTTCTAAATTACTGGCTTTTGAAATGCTGTCATTCCGTCTGGTGGAGACGGATAGTTTTAAAGGCCTTATGGCGGTGGCTGTCCCACAGTACGTCATGCCCAGCCGCCACTACTTTTCAAGGCGAGCCATTCCTTCCCTGCACAACCAAGTAGGGGACAAAATCAGGTGTGCACTGCTCAACGCCATCTGTGGCAAGGTGCACATGACTAAGGATATGTGGACCAGTAAGCATGGTCAGGGACATTATATCTCCATAACAGCACACTGGGTAAATGCAGTGGCGGCTGGGCCTGAGGCGGATAGCAGTTTGGTGCATGTCCTTCCACCACCGAGGATTGCAGGGCGCTTCAGTTTGCCTCCTGTTGCTTCCTCCTCCTACTTTGCTTCCTCATCCTCTACCAGCTTCTCATCCGGTCAGCGCAACACCTTCACCACCAACTTCAGCACAGCCAGGGGGAAACGACAGCAGGCAGTTTTAAAACGTATCTGTTTGGGGGACAAACCCCACACCGCGCAGGAGCTGTGGATGGGCCTTGAACAACAGACCGATAAGTGGTTTGTGCCGATGGGCGAAATCTCGTAGAAGCTATGGGACTAGCCGGTTTGACGCACATCCCTTTCCTGGCACATGTGCTGAATTTGGTGGTGCAGAGATTTCTTAAAACTTACCCCGATATGTCAGAGCTGCTACATAAAGTGCGGGCCGTCTGTGCGCGCTCTCGGCGTTCTCACCCTGCTGCTACTCGCCTGTCAGTGCTGCAGCGTAACTGTAACCTTCCCGCTCACTGCCTCATATGCGACGTGCCCACAAGGTGGAACTCCACCTTGCACATGCTGGCCAGACTGTGCGAGCAGCAGCAGGCAATAGTGGAATTTCAGCTGCAGCACGCACGGGTGATTTGCTCGGAGGAACAGCACTGCTTTTCCACTAATGACTTGGCCTCCATGTGAGACCTGTGTTCCTTGTTGCGCTGTTTCGAGTTCTCCACCAACATGGCCAGTGCCGATAACGCTGTTCTCAATGTTACTATTCCACTTCTATGCCTCCTTGAAAAAACGCTCCTGGCGATGATGGAAGAGGATGTGGCACAGGAGGAGGAGGAGGAAGAGGGATCATTTTGTAGGGTTTCCGGACAGTCATTCCCAAGTGGCTCCGAGGGTGGGTTCCTGCACCCACAAACTCAAGGTACATAATTTTCCAGCCAGGGCACAGTTCTGGAGGATGACGAGGTGGAGGATGAGGAGAAGGAGATGGAGGAGGAACCATGTTCACAGCAGGGTGGCACCCAGACCAGCTTATGGCCATCACTGGTGCGATGGGGGGATACAGAGGACACAGACGATACACCTCCCACAGAGGGCAGTTTGTTGTGTCCTCTGGGCAGCCTGGCACACTATGGTGATTACATGCTGCAGTGTCTACGCAACGACTGCCGAGTTGCCCACATTCTAACATGTGCTGATTACTCGATGGCTTTGCTGCTGGATCCCCGTTACAAGGACAACCTACCGTCCTTAATTCCGTCACTGGAGCGTGATCGTAAGATGTGCTAGTACAAGCGCACGCTGGTAGACGCGCTGCTGGTGGCATTCCCACCTGACAGCGTGGGCACAGTGGAAGCAGAAGGCGAAGGCAGAGGACGAGGAAGAGGTCGCCAACGCAGCTGGGGCACCGCCAGCACCTTAGAAGGCAGGGTTAGCATGGCCAAAAATGTGGAAAGGCTTTGTCAGCACGCCACAACAACAAGCACCACCAGCTGATATGGAACGTCTTAGCAGGAGCCATACCTTGTCCAGAATAGACATGTATACCGGCCTTAACCAGCCATTGTTATACTGCAGCGCAATTGCTCCTGTTTGTATTGGATATTTCACACTCTTTTGGAGTGTACCCTATTTTAAAAAAATTAAATGAAAACCAAAAACCTGTGTTGGCTACCTCGTCCTCCTCCACCGCTGCTTCCACCTACACCACTACGTCCACCGGCTCCTCCTGTTTATACGTATTTTATTTTATATCATTTCACTACTTTGTCATTTACATTTTCGGGTGAAATTCACCAATTTTGGTGTGTATAGTACCACTGCTATACCTAGTAGACCGGTAAAATAAAAACAATTGTCAGTTACATTTCCTGGTGAAATTCAACAATTTTTAGGTGTAATATACCCCTCTGCTACCTAGTTGACAGCTTAATAAATTTCTATAATTTTTCTGTTACATTCTTGGGTTGACATTATCTAATTTTAGATGTGAATAAACACCTGCTATGCATAGGTGACAGGGAATAAAATTTAATATATTATTCAGTAATTAATGCGCGCCACATGCTTTCATTCAATGCTTAAACTTTGAAAAGTTTTCACACTTTTACATCTTCCTACCTAGACTACAATGTCTAAGGGCCTCCTCCATCTCCTCTTCACTGGAGAACTTAGCTTTCTGGCTTGCTTCTTTTCTAGATTTCTTCTTACAGCCGCCTTTTCCACGGGGAGCTCCCTCCTCCTCCTTTTGTTGGAGATCCGGCTGGTCAGTTTTAAACCACCCTTCAGCCGCTCTAATGTCACCTGGTGTTCACACTCACTTTGTTTCTTTATTCTATCACCAGATAGCACTTCTCTTTTTTCTTTAGGCCCCACAGGGGTTAACTCAGGTTTGGCTTCAGTATCAGAGTCTTCTGCTTCTTCAGTGGCTCTCCCCACTTCGGCAGACCCCTATTCATCCTTGGTCTTTGGAACATCTGAGGATTTCTCCCACTCCAACTCATCGGCCTTAGCTTCTTCAGCCTTTGAGTCTCTTTTGGAATCTTTATTCACTTTGTTAGCTTTCTCATCCTTCTCAGACACGGCATCATATACTTCCAATCTGAACCCCTCCTCCTCATCAAGGTTGGAGGTACCGGGGTCTTCACTAGACTCGTCGTCTTCTGGTATTTTCTCCATAAGCTCACCCAGGATATTGTTCTCCTTTCGGGCAGGATTCACGATAGCCAGTCCATTGTAGTAGACAGGATCCTCATACTGGTCATCCGTCTCCCCATATTTCTCACCCAGAAGACTGCTGGCTTTCTGGAGGGCATTGACAGCAGAGGAAATGTCTTTCATGACCAGGTCCTGGCCACACACTGCCATGAATCTCTTGTCTTCTGCATCCACATCAGCCCCATAAACTGGTTCAACAGATATATCTTCCATCTTCTTCTCTGCCTCGGCCGGCACCACCATCTCCAGTCCCATTCTTAACAAGCTCTGGCTTAGACTTCTTGACGTCTTTCAGAGGACTCTCCTCTTCAGGTTTCTCATTTTCCACCTGTTGCCTCAGAGCATGCTTAGATTTCTCCAACTCATAGACGTTCTTCCTGACGTCATCTTTTGAGCTCATGAGATTTTCCATCTCTGCTCTGAGTTGCCTGTTCAGCCTCTCAAATTTATCTCGCTCCTCAAGCACTTTTCCAAGGGCTCTGGACAAAAAGAGGGCATTGGTCTCTTTCTCCTGAGCATCAGCCTCCGTTCGGTCACGTTCTTCGGCATATCGAGCCAATATGCATTTCTCTTCAATCAGGAGCTGGTCAAACTTCTTCTGTTTCTTATCCAATCTAGACACAGTTTGTCTCTGGTGATCCAGGTCTACCATCCGATCACGCAACTCTTGATCAAGTTGAGCCATCCTGGCTTCCAAATGTCTTTTCTACTCCAAGAGAGCAGATTTTTCTGAGGAGCAGATTTTTCTGAGCTGGCTGACCTCATCAGCCAGCTCATCCTTTTCCTGCTCTGCATGATGTCTGGATCACTCAGAAGCTGCAAGTTCCTCTTGAAGTTGGAGAATTTCCGCCTCTATTTGTGACTCTAGATCCTTCAGTTCATTCATCTCTTTCTGAGTCTCTTCCTGTGACTCCTCTGGAGCTTTCTGCAGTTGCTCTGCGAGAACCGCTAGTCCCTTGTCTAGTGTATCTAGGGACTGTGCGAAGCTAGGGAAAACTTTAAGTTTGTAGCTGTACTGACCTGTCAGGTCATCTACCCCTGACTGGGTATGGGTCTCATACACTAGACTACCGTCTCCCCACTCAGCTCTCGCCACATCAGGTATAACTCATCTGGTGGCTACTAGTGACCACCTGAATTTCACAATACTTTGACCTGGTAGCTTCCATCTTGGAGTTGCTAATGGTCACAGCACATACATCGCCTATGTTACTCGTGTCATTATTAACACTGACCTTTAGGGGCGCACATGAACTAATCCCCACATTGGACATTTCCTCAGTAACCATAGAACCCTGTGGAGACTGCATACCCACTTCTGGTACATACTCTAGCCCCGCCACATTGTCTACAATGGGGTCTCCTAGTGGTGTTTCTTCAACATTTATCAACACTTTTAGATTAAACACATGTTTACCAACAGGGGGAGCTTATTCCCCAATCACAGCCTGCAAAGGAAAAGGCATGTCATTATTATCACATATTTCACATGACATCAGATTTCCAATATGCATTTGGGCAAATATGGTACCATCACTTTGCATCTTATCAGCTCCACTGTTTCTAATGGTCACTTCATTTAAAGGGCTAGGTATCAGTTCTGCAGGAGTTATGTGACAGAGTGCTGAAGTTTTTTCACCTCCCCACAAATCACAGAACACCATTCTCTCATGTACAAGCATATTTACGGCAGCAAGTCCATCAGTCCCAGCTGTCTCTATAGCCTCACGCTCAGTGAGAACTACCTGACAGTTCTCACTAACCGCATGTCTGTTCAGCATATTTATCACTTTCTCTATCTCAGGTTTCCATAACGTGCTACCTCTTACCCGGGCTAGCATAGGATCTCTAACTTTCGCCATCCCATGTCTAGCCTTGATCCAGGGCATTTTGGGCAACACAGGAACATTCTCCGCTGCAGATTCCTGTGAGGGAGCCATCACAACAGGCTTACCCGCCTGTTCAGACACTACATTTTCCATATGGTCATCACCCTTCTCCTTAATACAGTAGTTGCCATGGGAAACACCTTGGCCTTGACTCCAGCCTTTTTCCCGACAGTCACTCCATCCGCACCCTTTAGGACTTTGCGCACATGTGCAGGAAACATAGGATCTCCTGAGAGCTGCACCACTCTACACCTCCTTTTCTTCCCAATGGTTTCCCTTGGCAATGGCACACATCTTTTCCTCTGGAACTCCAGCCGCACAACTCAAAGCCTTTTTTCCAGTCCACAGCTGCCATCTGTCTCTGGCCCCCTCTTTAGAAAGTTCAGTACTTTGGGCTTAACCCGGGACACGAGTTGGCGAGAATCTAAAGTGACCCACAGCGGGATTCCCCCAATCACCAACTCGCAGGATCTTTCTGTATCAGATCTTATGACCTCACAATCATCCATTGCGTAGTCCTGTTGCAGGTGGGTCTGCACAGACCTCATAGTGACAACTTCTGACCCTTTAAATCTCTGGACCACAGCAAAAATAGTCCACAATAGCACGGGCAGCACCTTCTCCACCGAACAAACAGGCTTCCTGCCCTTTGACTTCACACACGGCAAAACAGCATTCAGCAGCACCTGCTGTTTCATTGTTACCCCTAGCAACCGACCGTTGCCCTTCCCTCATGGACAACTTGCCCGCATCCTCCACCAATTGTAAGGGAGAGTCTCTTTTCAGGGGGGTCACACTCACAGATATCTCACTAGACAACGGATTTTCATGTCCAAACTGTGCATTTATTGTGGCACACGGCATAAAGAAAAATATACAAATAAACTCCTGCCAGTCTAGACGCTACCTAACCATAATATGTCCCTACCTCACCCGTAGAGCACAGTTCACACATGGACATCATATGCGGCTTTCCTCAGCCAACCTCAATACAACTGCCTCCAGGCTGTGGCAATTCCAGTACCTTTTGGGGGAGTGTGGCCCAGTAGTCCTCCAGACGCTGGCCGTACAACCCTCATTCTCTAGGCATCACTAAGCTCCCCAAACTTCAGGCTATTGCATAGCCTCGTGGCCCCTCAACCATTTAATCTGGTTTCTGCAACTGGGTGTGTCACTCTGGAGAGTGTGCAAACAGAGGCCTGGTGAGGTTCTGTCAGCATGGTCTCAGCTAGGCAAGGCTGAGGGGCCACGAGGCTATGCAATAGCCTGAAGTTTGGGGAACCTAGCAACACCCCTTGGTAACATGCTCCTGGTGCAACAACACCTTAATGTTCACATTGCCATAGCGAAAAAAGAAAAAATACATTTGCCGCTCAGCGGTGCAGTTATTACATGTTAAGCCTTTTGTGACGTGTATTAGCGTAAAAATAAAAAAATAAATGCGCTGCTCTGTGGGGCAGTAATTTCTTAAGCCTTTTCTGACATGTATTTGCGCAAAAAGAAAAAATACATTTGCCACTCTGCGGTGCAGTTATTTCTTGTTAAGGCTTTTGTGCCGTGTATTTGCAGAAAAAGAAAAAATACATTTGCCGCTCAGCGCTGCAGTTATTTCTTGTATAGCCCTTTTGTGACGTGTATCAGCGCCCAAAAAAAATATACAGTTGCTGCTCTGCAGTGCAGAAATCTGTTGTAACGGCTTTTGTGGGGTGTTTTAGAACACTGCTCCATGTTCCATGATATAATACATACATGTCCTCCCTCCTCCTTCTCATTGTCATGGGAAAAGCTGTAAAACAACTGACTGGAACAGGACCCTCTGTTCTTTGATCTCTGGCTGAAGATAGAGCGGATTAGTCTACTTTCACACTAGCGTTCGGGGCTCCGCTTGTGAGTTTCGTTTGAAGGCTCTCACAAGCGGCCCCGAACGCATCCGTCCAGCCCTAATGCATTCTGAGTGGATGCGGATCCGCTCAGAATGCCTCAGTCTGGCACCGTCTGTCCTCCGCTCCGCTCAGCAGGCAGACGCCCGAACGCAGCTTGCAGCGTTCTGGTGTCCGCCTGGCCGTGCGGAGGCAAACGGATCCGTCCAGACTTACAATGTAAGTCAATGGGGACGGATCCGTTTGAAGTTGACACAATATGGTTCAATTTTCAAACGGATCCGTCCCCCATTGACTTTCAATGTAAAGTCTGGACAGATCCCTCTGAGCTACTTTCACACTTAGAATTTTTTCTAAAATATAATGCAGACAGATCCGTTCTGAACGGATCCCATCGTCTGCATTATATGAGCGGATCCGTCTGTGCAAACACCAGACGGATCCGCTCTGAACGCAAGTGTGAAAGTAGCCTAAGCAGGACATTAATTCCTTTCTTCTCTGCAGGATTTCTACAAGACAGGATCATGCAGATTAATAAACAGTGAGGACTGTAGATTTCTTAGATACTTTTACGATTAATTTCTAAGTGTAGTGCTCCTTTAAGTAGAATATCTATTAAATATGCATCTTACCGGGCCTCAAATTGATATTAGAGTAAGGCCTGGTTCACCTGAACGTTTTACAGCGCGTTGCTACGTGCTGTAAAACGCTCAACAGGCGAAAACCCATGTTTCCCTATGGGCATGGTTCTCACCTGCGCGTTTTACAGCGCGTACTAATGCGCTGTAAAACGCCCTACGCCCAAAGAAGTCGCGCGTTCTGTACATAAACACCTCTGTTTTTCATTGGACGCCTCTGTGGTAAATCGCAAGAACGCGTGTGCGACTCGCGTTTCCTATTTCCAAAAACACACTGTAATACGCCGGTATCAAATATGCTCAAGTGTGAACCAGGCCTAAACTATGCATGAGTGGAGTCCTCTGGAGGATGGCCACCCATGCATGGCTTGCTCTACATTCATTTTGGGGCCCCATTCTGGAGATAGGAGCAGGACTCAGAAGTAAGATCCACACCCATCTGACATTTATATTTTATTTATTTAATGCACTTATATAGCACTAATATATTTTGCAGTGCTTTACAAACATTAGCATCCAACTGTCCCCAGTGGGGCTCACAATCTAAGGTCCCTATCAGTATGTCTTTGGAGTGTGGGAGGAAACGAGTACCTGGAGGAAACCCACACAAACACGGGGAGAACATACAAACTCCATGCAGATGTTGTTCTTGGTCGGATTCGAACCCAGGACCCCAGCGCTGCAAGTCACCCCAGCATTATATGCTCACAAAATGTTCCAATTGGATAACCCATTAACATTGTTGATAATTGATAACTCTAATGCATGCACTTGGTCTTTCAATAGCCAGTTCAATAGCCAAAACCCTCTTTATTTATATTGGCCTTTTTTCCACTTTGATCACTTCTCACTGCCTTTGACTAAAAATGACTTTAGATCGACATGCAGACTTGTGACATCCAAATGTACATGTTATTTTAGTATGTCAGGAAGATGAGAAGCTGATTATTGTTTCCATGACACCATTTTTGAGAGTAGAGTCTTCTAGGCCCCATAGACATAAACTTGTCAGCAGATCCTGCCAAAAATAGCGAGATCTGTTGAGAAATGTGTAATGTCTAATGAAAGCTTTAGACAAAAGAGCACAATGAAAAGCCTATTGGCTAAATGTCAAAGCAGTCTACTCCACTTATAACACATTGCTAATTTACCTAAAACCACCACAGTGTGTAACATGTGAGAGACAGCTACAGACTTACTAATAACCAGTGATATACATAATGTCTATTTCCGCATGATGTCCTGCATAATTGCTCCTTAGTAGTGTCACTTTTGTTATGTCTTCTATTTGTGTTGGAATTCTTCTCTATTTCTTCTGTCATATATGTCTTTGTTTTTCTCTTGTGTTGTTATCTCTCTTATCTACATTTTTTTATTTTAAAATTTTCTTTTGTATGATGTTTCTTTCCAAATTATTTCAATTGCGACATATTCGATGCTGCCATTTATGTGTTTCTTCCGTATCTGGGAATTGTTGTATTTCTGTTTTGATATTAGCTATTTGTTCAGTCAGTTGGTCTAAGATCTATGATCGCCTCTCGATGATCATCCGTATTAGACTTTCTGACTGTACTTTCAGAAATAAATCCCATTGTTTCTGGAAACTCTCATCTATCAGGTCTGTTGCTGGAATTTTGCTTAGCATCAGACCTTTGGGAATGAATCCTTTATGTAAATATTGCTTGAGGGCTGTAATTTCCCACCTATTGCACAGCTGTCTCTGCAGCAGACCCTCTAGCATTTTAAAACTGTCATCCCTTGTTCTAGTAACATTTGCTGACGTCTCCTCTGACGTGTCTAATGTGAAAGATTGTATTTTCTTGAGCTTGCTGTCCATATGCTCCCAGATATCCATAGTAAGGTCCCAGGGAGCACTACCAGGTGGGTGTAGCAAACGGCTCACCTGGGAGCCCCCTATGGATTGGTGCACTCCTCAGAGATCACCCGGATCCAGAAAATGTAAAAGTGTAAGTTGTTATTTGAGAGGCACTCAGATATCAGGGAGCTCTGGACAACAAAGTTGGCAAAAAAAAAGCATTTAATAAACACCAGTAAGACTAAATATACATACATCAAATAGTACATATACATAAAAGTAGCTGAATAGCATTCATGCGCAATAGTGCACCAGAATTAGAGCTCCATTATAAAGCCGTATAGGACACTATAGTGAATAATGAATGGCTGATAAGTCCCTATGGAGCGAGATAGGAAACGTACCACCTGGTCAGGGGATGCTGAGAACAAATGTCCCATATGAAGATGGGTCTTAGATGGAAAATGAGAATGTGCCACTGGAGAACGTGTCACCTATGATGTATCTCTTGCAGGGTAAATCTGTTGCGAAGATATGTCCGTATCTCAAGTATCTTGACCATATAATATCAGGAGTAAATAATGTGAGCATCATACATTACCACCGGGTTAATAGCCAGTTGTCGGGTGCCTTGTTAATACTGTAGGCATCATACATTACCGCCAGGTTAGTAGTTGCTGGGTACCTTCTCTCTCCCCACCGCCTAGACTCACTACGGCGTCCCGTGTGGTCTCGTGGTCTTAGTGTGGCGTCCCACGTGACTTGGCGGTGATTCACGTGACTAAAGATGTGTCTACGTGATCGGCGAATCGTACACTGGGAGGGATAAGATGTTTAGTTCCGCATCTCTGGATGGATCTGTGTGCAAAAATGCTCTTTGCTCCTGGGTCGTCTATGAATGGATGTTATAAAACTTATGATGAACCACATGAGGTTGAGTCCATATCAATGTGTTGCTTGCTACTCCGACCAGACCATACTCGTTTTGGGGTACCTCCCCATCTTCAGTGGTGGTATTTAGCAAGCAGGAAGTGCAACATATTTATACTCAATTCTGAGTGGGATGATGGGACAATGGTCCATCTCAAATCCTGGCACGGAGTAGTAGCAGTGGAATGAAAAACGCATATGCATTTTGTAATGCATTTTAAATAAAATCATATCAAATTGGATGTATAACACATAAAATGTAAAATCTGTGCATTGGAAAAATAAAATTTCATGTAAAATTATATAAAAACTAATCTAAATGATTATATACAGAATATATTGTCTACAAAATGTGTTTTCATTGGTGGAAAGTCTGCCGCACGGAGAGGTGGAAGTGCCACTTCCACATCTCAGGCACTTCCACCTCTCCGTGCGGCAGACTTTCCAGCAATGACAGCACATTCTGTAGACAATATATTCTGTATATAATCATTTAGATTACTTTTTATATAATTTTATATGAAATTTTATGTTTCCAATGCGCAAGTTTTAAGTTTTATGTGTTATACATCCAATTTGATGCGATTTTATTTAAAACGCATCAAAAATGATCATATGGTCGAGATACTTGAGATACGGACATATCTTCGCAACAGATTTACCCGGCAAGAGATACATCATAGGTGACATGTTCCCCAGTGGCACGTTCTCACTTTCCATCTTAGACCCATCTTCATATGGGACATTTGTTCTCAGCGTCCCCTGACCAGGTGGTACGTCTCCTATCTCGCTCCACAGTCACTTATCAGCCATTCATTATTCACTATAGTGTCCAATACTTATAATATACTTTCTAACATAGAAAGTATATTATAGTGCATTTGTATACTTCCATAAAATACTGATTGAGGGCTGCAATCTATCTATCTATCAGCTTCCACAAAATAGTGATTGAGGTTTTCCATATACCTGCGTCCACAACATACAGATTGTGGGTTTTGATATACCTGCTTCAACTAACAACCGATTGAGGCCTGCCATATATCAGCTTCCACAAAATAGTGATAGAGGTTTTCCATATACCTGCATCCACAAAATACAGATTGCGGGTTTTGATATACCTTCTTCAACTAACAACTGATTGAGGCCTGCCATATATCAGCTTCCACAAAATAGTGATAGAGGTTTTCCATATACCTGCGTCCACAAAATTACTGCTTGAGGGTGATATATCAGCTTCAACTAAGAACTGATTGAGGCCTGCCATATATCAGCTTTCACAAATACTGCTCTTCTCTAGGGTCTTTGGCAGAGGGTCATTTTGAAAATGACAGGCAGAGGAAAAGGCAGGCCATTCCACAGGGGCTGGGCAGGTGCACCAGGCTTCAAAGGGCGCACTAGAGTTGGTTGAGTGGCTCACTCAGCCTTCCGCTTCTGCACCCTCCTCATCCTCTGTATATGCACCCTCCTCACTCTCTGCTGTGTGCACCCCCAAAGACACCACCACCATAGCCCCTCCACTTAGAGGACATTTTTTCCCATCCATTCCCAGACCTTACTGGTGTGCAGCCATTCGTGGCTTTGGATGAGGAGGTAGCAACAGCCGCCAACCAGCGGTCTGACGACAGTACCTAGATCAGCCCAAGGAGGGTGGCCCCTGCTTTTTCTGCCTACTCTAAGATCTCTAATGTCAGTGCTGGTGAAGGTGACGATGATGACATGTCAATGGATATCACGTGGGTGCCAACAAGAAAGGAAGAGGATGGGAGTTCAGAGGGAGAGACGGAGCAGCAGATAGGGAGGGGAAGGAGGAGAATCTGTCACGAGGGTATCGAGAACCACACCTGACTCCGTTATACCCGGGGTCAGGAAGTCGCAGCGGTTGGCTGCACGCTCTATTTAAGATAGGGCTGTTTTCCTTATGGTAGCTTTCTGGGTTTGCTTTGCAAACCCTTTTGGCTCACTCAGGGACCCGTAGCTCCTTCTCCTCAGCTGTTCCTTGTCCAGCACTCCCAAACCTCCTTATATTCCTCTCTCACACTTCTCTGGTTGCCAGAGATAGAGCTTCCTGCCTGGACATCTATCCTAACCCACTGGAGCTGTGTTGCTGCGTTCTCTGACTGTTGATTCAGAACGCTACCCTCCGGATCCCTGTTGGACCTTTGTGGACAGTTGTTGTCGTCCACCTGGGTGTTTGTGTTTGTCTGTGTTTGTCTGTCCTCTCCCTGGTGTTTCCCTCTTAGTGCAGTGGTGAGGACTAGCGATCCCACCGGCCCGTTCACTATCTAGGGCTCATTTCAGGGAAAGCCAGGGTTTAGGCACGTGATCGCCGCACGGGTGAGGAACCCGTCTAGGGACGTCAGGGCAGTCAGGTGCCAGCCGCAAGGTGAGTTAGGGGTCATCACCTTTCCCTTAGGCAGGGCTTTCCCTGTTTTCCTCCCTGTGCGTGACACCGGTCATTACAGAATCAGGCAGAACTTGCAGTGGCTGAGCCGGTGTGAGATCCTCTCTGGTGTTTCTGTTCTTCCATTTTTTCAGAAGTTAAGTGTTGAGTTTGTTTGTATTTGTTATATTCCCTGTTGTTGTATCTGGGCATGAGACAGAGACTTCCATTCGTCCATATTGGGAGGAATGGGTTGTCTCTGGTCCCATACTTATTCCAGAGCCTTATAGGGAATAAGTGCCTAGGTATCCTGCTTATGAATATTCCTACCTACAAGGCCAATTCATATTGATAGGTAGTCAGTACCCGGATTAGAGTTGTCTAGAAGGTGACCTGTTTATTCCCTAGTTTCCAGGCTGAGTTACTGTTCCCCTTCTGTGTTGTGTGGAGTTCCCCCCCCCCCCCCAAAACTGATTGTGACATTATCAACTGACACAAAAAACGCCATTTCGTTCAGGTCAGTGCAGCTATGAATCCTATGTCTGTACTGGTCGAACCGCTGTGGGGACTGTCTTTGGAGGTAGCTGACCTCCGCGCGACAGTATTACGGATTCAGAAACCACAGGCGGCTGATTCCGATGGTGGGTACCAGGCCTTCCCTGAACCTAAGGTTGCCCTCCCGGACAGATTTTCTGGGGTAGTGACAATTTCATTCGGTTCCGGGAATCGTTTAAATTGTACTTTAAGCTGCGTCCATACTCTTCTGGGGATGAGTGTCAACGTGTGAGTATTATAATTTCTTTGCTTAAGGATGATGCATAGTCTTGGGCTTTTTCTCTGCCGACCGGATCTCCATTCCTCCAGTCAGTAGATTAATGTTTTAGAGCCTTGTGTCTTATTTATGATGACCCGGATCGGATCTCTCAGGCTGAGACCAAGTTACATAGTTTACGGCAGGGAGATCTATTGCTCTGAATTTAGGAGATAGGCTACGGATACGTAGTGGAATGATCCTGCTCTCCATAGCCAGTTCTGTCAGGGTCTATCTGAGAGGCTGCAGGACGCGTTGGTCTTTCATGAAAAATATGGGCAACAGGTATAAGCGTGTGGCTGACAGTAGACGTATGAATGGTCCAGACCTGAGAGTGGGTGATTCTGTGTGCCTGTCCACAAGAAACATTAAGCTTAAGGTACCTACCTTATATGGACACAAGATTTATTGGTCCATATAAGATCACTGCCATTATTAACCCTGTAGCCTTCCGTCTTGAACTTCCTCAGGCTTTGAAAATTCATAATGTATTTCATAAGTCATTGAGGAAATGTGTCGAAACTGTTGAGCCGTCCTTCTTGCCTCCTGCTCCTGTCATGGTGGACGGTAATTTAGAATTTCAAATCAGCAGGATTGTGGACTCCGCAGTGTAGGCTTTTTTTAATGTGTCAGTTGCTGACAATAGAGCTGCCATCTGCAGCCTGTGCTGTCAACACATAAGTCGCAGTAAGCTCAACACTCACCAAGGTATGACCGTCTTAAGAAGGCACCTGGTATCTCATCACTGAGCCCAGTGGGAGCAGCGTTGTTAGAACTCACAAAGCCACACTCTCGATGCTCCACGTCCTGCCTCTTCTCCTTCTCCTCCCATTTTTCCTCCACTCCACCTTCCACCGTGCTGTCATTGCGTTCATCTGGCACAAGGCAGGCTTCCGTGGCCCAAATGTTCGATTGTAATAAAATGATGATATTGGATAATCTGGCTTGTCAGAACTGCCCACCATCTACTGCCATATAAATTGGTGGACTTGGAGGGCTTTAGAAAATTTGCGGCCATTGGCACAACGCAATGGAAGGTCCCCGGAAGGAAATATTTCTCCCAGAAGGGCATCTCTGAACTATATGGCCACGTTCAGCGGCAAGTGGATATATCTCTGGCACACAGTGTCGGTGCCAAGATACATCTGACCACAGACATGTGGTCTAGCAAATACGGGCAGGGAAGGTACATAACTTTTATTGCCCACTGGGTGAACCTTCTGACAACTGTCAAGCATGTAACCCGTGGCACTCGTGTGGATTTGGTGCTACCGCAATAAATTGCATGCAGGCCGGCCTCTTCTTCTCCTACTCCATCCTCCCTTTCCTCCTCGGCTGACTCTTTTTCCACTGCTACCCCCTCTTCCGCTGAACCCCCCAAGCTCCCCAGAACCTATTCGACGAGCCAGGTGAGACGTTGCCATGCTGTGCTGCGGCTGTTGTGCCTGGAAGCCAATAGCCACAATGGTCCTGCACTTCTTTCAGCTCTGCGGTCACAGGCCGATCAGTGGCTAACCCCACTAAATTTGACAGTTGGTAGAGTGGTGTTTGACAATGGTGCCAATCTGCTGAGTGCGCTGAAACAGGGCAAAATTACAGACTACCTGTACGAACTCTTCAGCAGGAAAGGTTCTGGGGAGCTTGTTTTTTCTTTTACCGAGTCAGTGGCTGCTCATGCGCGACGCATGTAGACTTCTGCGGCCATTTGATGAGATCACCAAACTAGTCACTCGCAGCCAGGGCACAATCAGTGACATCGTACCTTACGCCTTCTTTCTGGAGCATGCATTGCGTTATGTCTTTAATCAAGCCGCCGAGGAGCAGGAGCTGGAAGATGAGGAAAACTCAATGCTGAATGAATTCCCAGGGGGGGCTACTCCATCTGAGACAAGTCAGCAGGAGTCTGAAAAGGGGTCAGAGGAGGATGGTGGCTGGGGGGAGGAGGAGGAGGAGCAAGAAGAGCAGGTTTTAAACTTTTTGGGGATCCCTGGTGTTGTCTGTTGCTGGGTGGAGGAGACTGAGGAAGACATTCTCCTGGGCGGTGAGCAGGAGCCAGGGCGCTCCACCGCATCCAATTTAGTGCAAATGGGGGCCTTCATGCTCCAGTGTTTGAAGAGGGACCCCTGTATAAAAAGCATAAAGGTAATGGACCTGTACTGGGTGGCAACGTACTTAGACCCCCGCTTCAAACACAAAATTGCGGACATGTTACCAGCATCACAGAGGGCTGTCAGAATTCAGCATTTCAAAGCCTTGCTGCGAGAGATGCTGAATTCTGCTGTTGAGGGCACTGGCAGAGGAATTTCCACCCACAGCGACACAGGTGCGGGTACGATCTTACTGCGCCTGAAAAAAGAGGGCGGTTTGAAGATGTGTTGGTCACTCCTGATATGAGATTGTGAACCGAGAGCAAAGCAGGTGGTTTGACTCCGCAACCAGAAAAGAGTGCGTACGGAGAAGTCAAGATTAAGACAATTGCATTTACTATAAATTAATAAAAGCAGGTTAACAGTGAAGTTACAGAGGTAAAGACAAGCAAAATATTCAAAACAGTATAAACAATACAAGTCAAATACTGCAACAATTTTCACCTTTGCTGTGTCCGTATTTGCAGTGCGGACACTGAGAAATAACAGTCCCAGGAACTATCCCTAACTGACCCTAACTTTCAAGCGGGTGCGCACCCCCTTATCCCAGTGGTCCAAGTGGACCTCTTACAGTTTGTGGAAGTGCACGGTGGGGCCCGATGTCGTCCTTTTCCTTTAACCAGCGCAGGATCCGCAACAAAGAAGTCCTCCTCACCAGGCCGGAAAACCAGATGAATATAATCCAGAATTTTACAGTTACTGTCCGGTGCCTCGACAGCACTGTGAGTCTCTTTACTGCTTGGTGCAATCCACTCAGCCCAATGTCGGCTTCACAGGTTAGTTGCTGCACACAGTCCTTTTAACTTGGCTTCACTAAATGCACGGTTTCTTTATACTCCATCCGTCTCTAGACTGAAGTTCACACAGCTTGGCTGCACAGGAAAGTCCTTTAGTATCTCCACACACGTCTTACACAGCACAGAACTTGTTTTCTATTTTGCCAACATGGCAGCCGTTTTAGTTCCAGTCTTTCTTCCTCTTTCTTCCTGCTCACACCGAGGCAGGCTGACATCATAAGGGGCGTGTCACTTCAACTGCTGCCTTAAAGAGCCAGTATCACATTAATACACTTTCTCAATGGTAAACTTCAATGCAAATTGGTCCTATGCTGCCATCTACTGACCAAACGAATACTGCAGGCATTTACATTTATCTGTATTACTGAAATAGCATTATACATTTAATTTTAACACAATTTACCAGGATAATGAAACTTAGAGACATTACATGACTGTTTCTTACATATTCCCCCCCACTTTAAGATTGGCAGTCCCTGCCAATGACGGAATATCCAGAGGGCTGTACTCTTATACGTAGAGTGGTAAGTAGAGTGGTAATGTACCGTTGTATGGCAGGCCAAATAAACTCGTCCTGCGCATACCGAACAGGGGGAATGCCAGCATTTGGTCTAGTGGTGCGTCTGAGAACCACTGGTATACTCTGGGGTACTGTAGCCATAGGCTGAGAAGGACCAGCAGACTCCGCACCAGAGGGGGCACAGGCTGGGGGCACAATAGTCACAGGTGGAACATCCTCAGGAGTGGGGATTGGCCAACAATCATCTTCATCATCGTAAGCCCATTCCACACCACCAGTCTCGGACTGTGGGAGCTCGTTGACATTATCAGTTCCATCACAATTTGCTTCTTCAGATTGACACAGGCGCAACATATTTCTGTGAAGTACTCGGACACAATCAGTTCCTTCCTTCTGGACTTCGTACACAGGCCCATTTGCATACTTGCGGGCAACTACACGATACGGCACAGCCTCCCACCTGCTTTCCAATTTTCCTTGAGGCTTCTTGACACGTACCAGCACCAGGTCACCTGGCTGCAATGGTGCCCTTTGCACCGGGGTCTTATCAGGATGAGAATTTTCTTGCAGACGCTGCCGCACCAATCGATGAACTGTCTCAAGTCTCTGCCGGTGTGCTCGCACCCAGGAGGCTGGATCTCTTGGAGGGAACCCATCCACATCATTTAACTGTAACTCTCCGACACTTCGCCCAGACCGTCCAAAGAGGAGAGTATAAGGAGAATACCCCGTTGTAGAATGGACCTGATTGTTATAGGCCCACACCATCTCAGACAAGAACTGAGGCCACTGTAACTTTTTGTCCTCCTCCAAAGTCCGCACCATCTGTAGCAGAGTTCTGTTGAATCGTTCGCAGGCTCCGTTTCCTTGGGGATGGTATGGAGTCGTGTGCGATTTCTTTATCCCGTAGATACGTTGAACTTCTTTCATTACATGTCCCTCAAAGCAAGCCCCTTGGTCAGAGTGGATGCGTTGTGGACACCCGTACACTCGGATGAAATCTTGACATAGGGCTCGAGCTGCCGACTCAGCGGTCTGGTCCTTGGTGGCGGTCACCACCGCAAATTTGGTGAAGTGGTCCACCATTACGAGGCAGTACTGGTGCCCACTGTTGGATGGGCCCACCATTAGGTAGTCTATCATGACGATCTCCAAAGGTTCCTGGGTCACTATGGTTTGCAGGGGAGCTCTTTGTTCTATTGCCTTATGGATCTCACAAGTTCGACATCTATGACATACTTCTTCGACCATTTGACGGAGAGCTGGACAGTAAATCAGTCGCTGTAGCCAACGAAAGGTCTTCTCATGACCAAAATGTCCATTCTTATTATGAGCCTCAAGAGCCAATGATTGAGCCAGTTCACTAGGCACTACGATTTGGTAACAAATGTCGATTTCAGAGGGTAGATATACCTTTCGGCATAGCACTCCATTTTTCATCTCTAACTTTTCCCACTGACTCAGGACTGATAGCATTTCACGTGTCAGTCGTTCTCTTTCCTCTTTACAGGGCTTCTTGCCTTTCTCAACACACTTAATCATTTTCGCCAGCCCCTCATGGGCCTGCTGTATTTGCACCCATTCCTGTAGTGAGGGGCCAAAGAAAGGAGCCGTTTCGGTCCCTTCCACTGCACACTGCATAGCAGTGACCAAGGCTTGTGAAAATCTGCTGAAGTCAGGCACCTCCACATGCTCTAACTCATGATCCACGTCTCCGCTGGGGGCCTGGGTAGTTACCCTAGAAAGTCCATCGGCATTTTGGTTCTCTGTCTTGGACCGATACTTAATGCGGTAATTGAACTTAGACATTCGGGCTATCCACCTCTGCTCCAAAGCCCCGAGCTTGGCATTTTCCAGGTGAGCCAATGGGTTGTTGTCAGTCAGTACTAAGACTTCAGCTCCGGTCAAATACTCAGAGAATTTCTCAGTCATGGCCCATACCAGTGCCAACAGTTCTAACTTAAATGAACTATAATTGTCAGGGTTTCTCTCAGAATCTCGCAAGGATCGGCTGGCATAGGCTATGACACGCTCTTGGCCGCTCTGAGACCATACAGGCTTGCATCGGTATATAGCTGGAAGGGCAAGTGGTAATCAGCATACGCCAAGATTGGGACCGTTGTAAGAGCATCCTTCAATGCCTGGAAGGCGTGTTCCTGTTCAGGGCCCCATTTCACGGACCGGTTCTTCGGACCCCCGGCGGTGCCTCGTAGGAGAGCATTAAGTGGAGCTGCTACTCTAGCAAAGTCCTTAATAAACCGTCGATAGTAGCCGGATACTCCCAGGAACGCCCTCACCTCTCGCAGGGTAGTCGGTGTCGGTCAGTCTTGAACAGCCGCTATCTTGTCCCTTGACGGCCTCACCCCTTCTCCTGATACACAATAACCCAAGTAATCAATTTCAGATTGGAACAACCGACATTTACTGGGTTTCAGTTTGAGCCCATGTTCCCGCAATCGTTGAAATACTTGTCCCAACTGGTGGAGATGGTCCTCAAAGGTTGCAGAGTACACTATAATGTCATCCAAGTAGATGAGAGTGAACTCAAAGTTGAAGTCACCAAGACATTTCTCCATCAATCGTTGAAACGTTCCAGGTGCATTTGTCAACCCAAAGGGCATCCGGTTAAATTCGTATAGTCCCATGGGCAAGATAAAGGCTGTCTTTTCCTTATTGGCACCTGCCAATACCCACTAGCCAGGTCTAGTGAGGAGAAGTACCGGGCTCTTCCTAGTGCCGAAAGGGACTCCTCAATCCGAGGTAAGGGGTAGGAATCTCGTACGGTGCAGGTATTCAACTTTCGATAGTCTACGCAAAATCGAATGGACCCATCTTTCTTCCTTACTAGTACCACTGGAGCTGCCCAGGGACTTTGGCTTTCTTGAATGATCCCATTCTGCAGCATCTGGGTCAACAGTTCTTTCACCTCCTGATACATCTGTGGAGGAATTTGTCGGTAGCGCTCTCTGATTGGAAGGGTGTCTCCTGTGGGAATCTCATGGTAAATCCCTGTTGTACATCCAAAATCTTCAGCATGACGTGCAAAGGTTGTGCGGTTTAACAGTTCATCTACCTTCCGGATCTGTTCCAGAGAACACAAAGAAGTCTCTATCTTCATCTGTTCTCGAATTGCACCGCCATTCCATTTAGGGGTGGGGTTCTCGCCTTCCCCCATAGACACGGTTACGGCCCATTCACCTCTTTCAGTCGGCCTCAACTGCATCGGGGTCGCTTTCCTCACTTCCTCCGGAGTCACATAGAGGTTAGCCAGCAGCCTTCCTGGGGCTAGGTCTACACTCTGATCCTGAGTGTTCACACATCGGAGGGGTACTCTCCCATTGCGGACTACTGCCAAGGAACGAGCTACTAGTGGATCAACACTTCTTCCGGCTGTCGGCAGTGGTTCTATCAACACAGCTATGCCCTCTAGTGTCCTACAGGTGCCTACAGGCATTGACACTATCATCTCCCGTCGGGGTGGCAACGTAACATTTGTATGCAGAGGGACTGAAATTCGAGCAAGAGGATACTGTGTATCTGAACTTTTCTGTAAGCCACATGTTCGGACCAGCCGCTGGAAGGCCGTTTGAGTAGGCCGATGGCTAGTGGTTTCTCTCCAATAACCGTGACCTTTCTTTTCAAAGAGAATCTGATCCAATTCCTTTAACACATTCATCCCCAAGATGACAGGGACCTTTACTTCATGTGACTCCTGTACTACCACAATGCCTTTCTTGCCTAGATCTTGGCCACATAATCTGACATTCATCCAGGCCATTCCCACCACCGGTACTGGTAACTGATTAGCTGCGACCACTCGTATGAATGTATGGGGATCATATTTCACATGTCGCTGAAAATACCGTTCGTAACAGTCTCTACTCAGGGTCGTTACTTGGGAACCCGTGTCAATCATCCCGGAATACCTTCCAATTCCATCTGTATGATGGGACTTGCAGCTCTCCTGAGAGTTGTACTACATTATTGGGACCCCTTCGGTAAGTCCTATCCTCATCCCTCCAGTAGGGTTGTGGGTGATTCTGACCTTCTTGGTGTGAACGGCCCACCCCTTCATCTCTAGTTTTCTGGAGGCCTGCAATTCTCATAGAATTCTCATTACAATTGGTTTGTAGGTGTTCCATTTGCTCTTGCAATTTCTGCATTACTGTAAGTACCTCTTTAACTGTCCCTTTTTCCACTGTTTCTGGGCCAGAGCTAGCCCCCTGCAACAATGTAACTCCAACTGCGGTCTGAGGCTTCTGAACCATACTATTGGCACGTGAGATGGCCTCCACCTGTACATCATGAAATTTAGCATCAGTCTCCTGTCGTATAACGTCCTGCATAGCAACAGTCAAACTGCCATCACGAATCCCCAGAACAAACTGGTCATGGAGTGTCCGATCAGGGTTACAGAAGGCTGGTGAGCCCCCTCTTTCCTTCCCTTGAATATCTCGGAGCAGTTTTTGTAGGGCATTTGCATACTGAGGGAGACTTTCATTCTCCTTTTGTACCCTCTGGAAGAACCGTGCCTGCAGGGACCCCAGCAATTCGGTTTCTCCATAAATAGTTTCTAGAATCTGGACAACTTGCTCAAATGTCTGTCTTTGTTCAAATGGCCGCAATATCACTGTAGTCTTAGCATCTCCTTGTAACGTCAATATGGCTAGCTCTACTAGTACTTCTGGTGCGGTCTGGTACATGCGCTGTACCATTCGTATCTGCTCTGCCCACACACTCACAGACATATTATTGCCATCAAACTTTGCTAACTGACTCATTACAGCCCCTGCTGGCATTCTTCCTCCAGCACCATCCCTCCTAACGGGTGCGTCGCCGTCCATTCTGGTAGGCGGATCCTGCCGACTACGCCAATTTGTGAACCGAGAGCAAGGCAGGTGGTTTGACTCCGCAACCAGAAAAGAGTGCGTACGCAGAAGTCAAGATTAAGACAATTGCATTTACTATAAATTTATAAAAGCAGGTTAACAGTGAAGTTACAGAGGTAAAGACAAGCAAAATATTCAAAACAGCATAAACAATACAAGTCAAATACTGCAACAATTTTCACCTTTGCTGTGTCCGTATTCGCAGTGCGGACACTGAGAAATAACAGTCCCAGGAACTATCCCTAACTGACCCTAACTTTCAAGCGGGTGTGCACCCCCCTTATCCCAGTGGTCCAAGTGGACCTCTTACAGTTTGTGGAAGTGCACGGTGGGGCCCGATGTCGTCCTTTTCATTTAACCAGCGCAGGATCCGCAACAAAGAAGTCCTCCTCAGCAGGCCGGAAAACCAGATGAATATAATCCAGAATTTTACAGTTACTGTCCGGTACCTCGACAGCACTGTGAGTCTCTTTACTGCTTGGGGCAATCCACTCAGCCCAATGTCGGCTTCACAGGTTAGTTGCTGCACACAGTCCTTTTAACTTGGCTTCACTAAATGCACGGTTTCTTTATACTCCATCCGTCTCTAGACTGAAGTTCACACAGCTTGGCTGCACAGGAAAGTCCTTTAGTATCTCCACACACGTCTTACACAGCACAGAACTTGTTTTCTATTTTGCCAACATGGCAGCAGTTTTAGTTCCAGTCTTTCTTCCTCTCACACCGAGGCAGGCTGACATCATAAGGGGCGTGTCACTTCAACACTTAACTGCTGCCTTAAAGAGCCAGTATCACATTAATACACTTTCTCTATGGTAAACTTCAATGCAAATTGGTCCTATGCTGCCATCTACTGACCAAACGAATACTGCAGTCATTTACATTTATCTGTATTACTGAAATAGCATTATACATTTAATTTTAACACAATTTACCAGGATAATGAAACTTAGAGACATTGCATGACTGTTTCTTACAAGATCATTCTTGCAGCCAACCCATCGACAGCCACCCTCCAGATCCTCAGAGAACGCCTAGACCGACAGGTTGTCCGACTACATCGGGTTAACAGCCGATGTGGATTCTCTGAGAAGTGAGGAACCCCTTGACTACTGGGTGTGCAGGCTTGACCTGTGGCCAGAGCTGGCACAATTTGCCATAGAACGCTTGGCTTGCCCCTTGTTAAATATTCTGTCTGAAAGGACGTTCAGCGCAGCCGGGGGGATTACGCACTCACCTAGCTCACGACAGTGTGGACATTTTTACAAATGAATGAGGCATGGATCTTGGAGGAATTCAAATCCATAGTTCTTTGCTGTCAGTTGAATGCCTATTGCATAATTTTTGGGGCCTGCACTTTCCGACAGTTACATATTTATCCTGTGACCGCCTAATGTACCTCCAGCCACAGAATCCAAAGTTCTTTGCTGTCAGGTGAATGCCTATTGCCTAATTTTTGGGGCCTGTACTGGCCGCAGTTACATTTTTTATCTCTAGCCACATAATCACACCCTTGTCTCACTCCTCTGCCTCTCATTATGGTGGTGTATGAACCACATTCACCATAAGGACCTTCTAATGTCACAGGGTCATGTGACTGTGCCCCCCACCCCATACTGTGCCCCCTTATACCCTGCATTGTGCCCTTTTACCACACACTGTGCAGTGCCCATAGTCATTCCCTGTACTGTGCTCTTACACCCTTTTATCCAGTCACGGCATGCCGGTTTTATCTGGTCACTGTGCAGAGTTGTTATCCGGTCAATGTATGGAGGTAGTATCCAATAAATGGCCATAACTGCATTCCTTTCCCTGCCCACGCCATTCTTTTTTAGGCCTGGTATGAGCGGGAAAAATATGCAGATTGCGGTGCTAAGGACCTTCGCGCCACAATCTGTGTCAGAAATAAAATATGCCTAACATAGACGTATTTCTATATAATAAATGACCACCTAATTGTATTATTATTTGGGGGTAGGGCTAACATCTTTATATTATATAGATTCTAGTGTATTATACTGTGCCCTGTATTTCCCAGTATAAAATGATCCTTGGGAAACAGTCCTCATCCCTGACCAACAGGACCAGGTAGCGCTCTGTCAGTACATGGCGGCCTCCCCTGTCTCCGCCACGCTGCTCCGCTGTGTACTGGTGCCTATTCTGACACTAGGGCTCGGTTCACATCCTATTTTTGCCATCCATAATGCATACCAAAAATGTATGCGTTAACAGATGCCTCAGACTGATGCCGTATAGTGGCGTCCGTTCACCATACAGTTCCATGGTAGAAAACAACATTACGTTAACTTAATCATTTTTTTTATGGACTCTGCAGGATAATAAAATGTGGAGTGCTGCACATTTGTATACATCAAACCAATAGGAAATAAAACATTTCTAGGCTTCAGCAGGGCACATTTTTGAGAGTTTCCCTTTAAGACGCATAAGAATGGCCCCTGATTAAAATACATATTTTTTGTGGGAATTTTTGCCAATGATCCCCCTCTGGTATGTAACTGTCCATGTTGTGGGACTATTTGTATACTTCTAGTAAGTGTTTTCTGGCTGTAAATATGACTTGAAGGTTTTTCAGTTTCGCCTGCCATTAAATTCAATGGAGTCTGACGCGAACGTGCGGTTCGCAATCATTTGATCACGTTCTCGAATCGTCCTGGCCGATGTTCGTCCATTACTACACACAAACGTATTTTTTTCCATGTCCTTACCGTTCCCTTTACTTCAATGGGGCTGCAAAAAAAATATTACTCCGTGTGCATTCTGTGTCTGTATGGCCGCATGGCAGTTCTGCAAAATGATAGAACATGTCCTATTATTGTCCACATTACAGACAAGGATAGGATTGTTCTATTAGAGGTCGGCTGTTCTGTTCCACATAATGTGGAATGCACACACCCGGTATCCATGTTTTGCGGATCCTACAGTCGTGTTCATGAGCCCATACAGTGATAACAGAAATATTAAAGAAGAAGTATGATGGCAGACCTTTACAGCAAAATGCACAAACATACATGTGGCAGAATATACACATACAGTTCTGTTCAAAATAATAGCAGTGTGTTTATAAAGTGAATAAAGCTCATAATCCTTCTAATAGCTTCTATTTCCATACACACATGCATTGGGAACACTACACATTCTATTCTAAATCATAAAAATATATCAAATTTGTGTTGTTCCTCTAAAAATTTTTAAGAAAAGTGAATATTAGACTGTTCAAAAAATAGCAGTGTTTGTATTCTTCTTTACAAACTCAAACATTCACTATATAAACTGATTTTTTTTTTTTAAGATTTTGCTTTTCTTTTGAATCACTTAACTAATATGTTGTTGCATAACCAGTATTTCTGAGAACTGCTGTACATCTGTGTTGCATCGAGTCAACCCACTTCTGACACTTGTGAACAGGTATTCTAGCCCAGGATGGTTGGACTACATTCCACAGTTCACTATTTCTTGGTTTTGCCTTAGAAACTTAATTTTTAATGTCACCCCACAAGTTTTCTATTAGATTAAGATCCAGGGGTTGGGCTGGCCACTCCATAACGTCAATCTTGTTGGTCTGGAACCAAGATGTTGCACATTTACTGGTGTGTTTGGGGTCATTGTCTTGCTGGAACACCGATTTCCTCTTCAGCATAAGGCAGAAAGACCTCTTCAAGTATTCTGATGTATTAAAACTGATCCATGATCAATGGTATGCGATAAAAAGGCCCAACACCGTAGTATGAGAAACATCCCCATATCATGCTTGTGCCACCATGCTTTACTGTCTTCATCAGTCCAAAAATAACAATTTGTCTTCCAAAAATAACAATCTTACTTCCATCAGTCCACAAAATGTTGTGCCATTTCTCTTTACGCCAGTCAATGTGCTCTTTTTCAAATTGTAACCTCTTCAGCACATGTGTTTTTTTTGTGGCACATTGCGGGGGCTTCTTGCAGATGGCTTGGCTTTACTTAGGTATCTTCTAATTGTAACAGTACTCACATGTGACTTTAGACCTTCTTTGATCTTCCTGGAGATGATTGTTGGCTGAGTTCTTGCCATTTTGGCTATTCTTCTATCCATTCGAATGGTAGTTTTTCGCTTTCTTCCACGTTTTTCAGGCTTTGGTTGCAATTTTAAAGCATTTGCGATCATTTTAGCTGAGCAGCCTATCATTTTCTGCACTTCTTTATATGTTTTCCCCTCTCCAATCAACTTTTTAATCAAGGTACACTGTTCTTCTGAACAATGTCTGGAACAACCCATTTTCCTCAGAATTTCAGAGAGAAATGCACTGTAACCAGCATGTACAACATTTGCTGCCTTCCTTCCTTAAATAAGGGCAATAATTGCCACCTGTTTTTTAAAGAATGAATGACCTCACTAATTGAACTTCACACTGCTATTATTTTGAACATGTCCATTTCAATAAGTGATTGAATTTCACAGAATCAGCAGCATGCATGTTATGACTGTTGGGTCTGTTGGGGTTCTATTACTCTACTACACCTGCTAGTAAATTATTTGCCATGTAGAAATATCATTTCTACCAAAAGCAGTGATTGATCAGGTTAGTGATGTCTGACTGCTATTTTTTTTAACACAACTGTATATGGATATCCTGCACTTAAGTTAGTCAGAAACAAGACAAATGCAGTGCACATCAATCACTCATTGAACAGATATAGGACACAAGACACTTATACATGGGTCACATGCCACTGATTATGTAACATGCTGCACATACACCACTGATACATAGATCATATATAGCACACACCAATCCCACATAGGAAACAAACACCAAGACATTTATGTGATACACCACCAATCACCATCCTTAGATCCTGGGAGGTGGCGGTGACATCACCTCCCAGGATCGCTTCCTATTGGCTGCACGGGCTGGCGGGGTTAACTTTCCCCAGCTCTGCTCTCCTCCTCCACACTGCGTCCTGGAGCTGTGGAGAGAGGGGCCTCGTGGATCTTTGAGCCCAGCACCCTTCATCTGTTCCCAGCACCCCCCATCTCAGCCACTACAGTGCCATCTGGCATTAAAAAGGTACCTAGGGACAGGTTTAGGGACAGCTTAGATTAGGCAGGGAGACTTAGGAGGCTGATCGGGTGTCTGGGGTCCACGGCACACTCTTAGCGTCCGGCCACTGTTAGCGCATTGCCCACCCCACCGCTGATCAGCTTCAGACCACTGATTGGGTGTTTCTATAAACTACAGAACCAGGGCAATAAATATTGAGTCTTGTTTGGCTGTTAACCCTTGCTTTGTTACTTAAAAAAATGGATTAAAATTTTAAATTTGCCAAAAATTAAAAATTCTGAAATTTTATCCCAATTTGCCAACTCTTGTGGAACACCTAAAGGAATAACAAAGTTTGTAAAATCAGTTTTGAATACCTTGAGAGGTGTAGTTTCTTAGAATGGGGTCATTTTTGGGTAGTTTCCATTACGTAAGCCTCACAAAGTGACTTCAGACCTGAACTGGTCCTTAAAAAGTCGGTTTTGGAAAATGTCTGAAAAATTTCAAGATTTGCTTCTAAACTTCTAAGCTTTATAATGTCCCTAAAAATTAAAATGGTATTCGCAAAATGATCCAAACATGAAGTAGACATATGGTTAATGTAAAGCAATAACTATTTTTGGAGGTATTACTGTGTATTATAGAAGTAGAGAAATTGAAACTTGGAAATTTGCAAATTTTTCCAAATTTTGGGTAAATTTGATATTTTTCTAAAAATATAAAAGAATGAATATTTTTTACTCCATTTTACCTGTGTCATGAAGTACAATATGTGACAAAATAATACAATCTCAGAATGGCCTGGATAGGTAAAAGCATTTTAAAGTTATTCACACAAAGCAGACATAGCAGAGCTGGAGAGGGTCCAGAGGAGGGCAACTAAAGTAATAACTGGAATGGGGCAACTACAGTACCCTGAAAGATTATCAAAATTAGGGTTATTCACTTTAGAAAAAAGACGACTGAGAGGAGATCTAATTAATATGTATAAATATATCAGGGGACAGTGCAGAGATCTATCCCATCATCTATTCATTCCCAGGACTGTGACTGTGATGAGGGGACATTCTCTGCGTCTGGAGGAAAGAAGGTTTGCACACAAACATAGAAGAGGATTCTTTACGGTAAGAGCAGTGAGACTATGGAACTCTCTGCCTGAGGAGGTGGTGATGGTGAGTACAATAAAGGAATTCAAGAGGGGCCTGGATGCATTTCTGGAGTGTAATAATATTACAGGATATAGCTACTAGAGAGAGATCGTTGATCCAGGGAGTTATTCTGATTGCCTGATTGGAGTCGGGAAGGAATTTTTATTCCCCTAAAGTGAGGAAAATTGGCTTCTACCTCACAGGTTTTTTTTTTTGCCTTCCTCTGGATCAACTTACAGGATAACAGGCCGAACTGGATGGACAAATGTCTTTTTTCGGCCTTATGTACTATGTTACTATGTTACATAAAGTGACACTGGTCAGATTTGCAAAAAATGGCCTGGTTCTAAAGGTGAAAATGAGCCCGGTCCATAAGGGGTTAAAGGTTTTGTTTGGGTGTAAAACAATTAAAATAAAATAAAAATAAAAAATCTGGCTCAAAATATGTGTCAAACTAAAATAGAATGCTTGCCTGTTAAAGGGCCTGTCCACAGGATCAGGGATAACTAAGTGATCCGTAGGGTTCTGAACACTGGATCCCCCACTGATCCCCCTTCTTGATTGAGTGGCAGGTCGAGCATATACCCTGCCTCTCCATCCATTCTCTATGGGGTCTCTGGAGATGGCAGAGTACAGCGCTGGCTATTTCCAGTGTTCCCAAAGAGAAAAAATGGAGCAGCAGGGCATATGTATGGCCTGCCACACCATCAAAAAGGGGGAACAGGACCCGTTTCTGGAATCTGTGGGGGGTCGCAAAATCAGATCCCAATAATCATATAGTTATGTCCTATGGTATGGAGAGAATAAAGTGAAAACCTGGACAACCCCTTTAACTCCTCAACCAGTGTCTCTTTACATGGCAGCAGTAATGCCTGTAAATACGGAATATTATCACTACCACCATGTAAACCATTCGTGTCAATACTGGAGAATGCGACATGAATTTTTCAGTCATAAGTCCAACCCCCTTTGCAGGTCATAACCTTTAACAAAGCCCAAGCAAATGTTCTAGAGGAGCAATGTGAGCAAAGGGCACAAACAGAGAGTCATAACTGAAACAGAGGCATTAGGGTCACCTGAGGCAGGGTAGTATCGAGGATCATGGAGCAGGGGTAACTGGAGAAGAGGCAATATTAGCGGTGAATTTAGAGTGGGGGCATCTGGAGCTGGAGCACAAACGGGGGTGCACCTAAAGCAGAGGCATTAGGGTTGCCTGAGGCAGTGTAATAGTGGTGATCATGGAGCAGAGGTATTAGGTGGGCAACTTTAAAAGATTCAATATTAGGGGTGCATTTAGAGTGGGGACATTGGGGGGTATCTGGAGCTGGGGCACTTATGAGGGTGCACCTAAAGCAGAGGCATTGGGGGACCTAAGGCAGAGTCCCCCCAATGCCATGCTAAACTCTGCAGAGAACAGCACACATTCATAGATCTGTGTCTTTTTACAGTTTCCTAGAGCTCATTACTGTCACACACCTGAGAAATCAGCCCAGCACTGCAGAGGAGTGCTTCTCTCCAGCAGCCAGTTTTCTGACAGCAGGGAGGGCAGGAGGATGGCCAGACATGTTCTCTCCAACTTCACTGCCAGCAGCCAGGAAGTTTAGAAGATACTGTGGGGCCTCCTGTACAATTTACACCAGTAGGAGGCTGCATTGCTGTGTGATACTGCCACCTAGTGGCTACAATAATTATCTCTC
This sequence comes from Bufo gargarizans, assembly GCF_014858855.1. NCBI lineage: Eukaryota > Metazoa > Chordata > Amphibia > Anura > Bufonidae > Bufo > Bufo gargarizans. The sequence continues at coordinate 551,355,794 of NC_058080.1, read as the reverse complement.
CTGAGAAACAAGGAGACTGGGGGCCCACCAAGGAATCCCCCGCCTCACCGGTGGGCTAGTCTGAGCCTGGTAGCGGTGCAAGGGTTCTTGGAGGCAGCGGTAGCAGGCAGTCAGCAAGGATTGTTGGTGGGGAAATGCCATACTCGGCAGTGTGTAAATTTTTTGTTAGGCCGCCGGAGGAGGTAAACCTGGCTGTATGTAGAAATTGTAGGCAGAAGGTGAAGCATGGCCAGGATGCCAATTTTGGCTCCATGGCACTGCATCAACACCTGCAGTGTCACCAAAAGTGGGCTAGGAGAACATGGCTCTGGTGTGGTGGTCCAGCCTGCCACAGCAACCCTTGCATTACCCAGTAGCGCGCACCCAATTTCATGCAGTCAAGGCTCCACCACCTCAGCCGAAGGGAGCTGTCTGTCCTTCCTATCATCTGCTGGTCCTGATGTTCCTGCTCCTCCTCCTACTCCTCATCAGTCATTCCATCAGCAATCGATCACCGAAGAGATTGCCAAGAGACAACAGTCTGTGTGCACTCATCCAATGGTGCAGAAGCTGAACATGCTCCTGGCCAATTTGCTGGTGCTGCAGTCTCTTTATTTCCAAGTGGTGGACTCTGTACCTTTTAGAGAACTGATGGATTGTGCTGAACCGAGGTGGAGAGTCCCCAGTCGTAATTTCTTTGCCAAAAAGGCAGTACTAGCCCTGCACCTATATGTAGAACAGAAGGTGGGTCAGTCCTTGAGCCTGTCAAAGTGCATGGCAGCGCCCACGTGAAGAGCTGTAACTACGGTCAAGGAAAATATCTGTCCTTTACGGTCCACTGGGTAAATATGGTTCCTGCCCAGCCACACCAGCAAATTGGCTAGGTAATGCCCCTTCCGTCTCCATGTTCTCACACTGTTGGTCCTGCGACAATGTCCTCCTCTGCTTCATCTTCCACCGTGCCCTCAGCCTCCACTGCAGGGAGAATTCACAGTGCCCCACCAGCATACCACATGTGCAGGGCAAGGCGATGTCACGCTGTTCTGCACCTAGTTTGCCTGGGCGAACGGAGTCACACAGTGGAGGAACTGCTCTGCGTCCTTCATCAAGAAATCGAATCCTGGTTTTCGATTTGAAAACTCAAAATTGGAACCATGGTGATCGACAACGGGAAGACCATGGTGTCGGCGCTGCATCAAGTAGGGCTGAGCCATGCGCCCTGCGTGGTGCATGTGTTCAATCTGGTTGTAAAGCGGTTCTTCTGTCCATCTGCAAGACATCCTGAAAATGGCCAGGAAACTTTGCATGCACTTCAGCCACTAGTACACCGCAAAACACACCCTCCTTGAGCAGCAGCGGCAGAACGGCATCCCCTAACATAGGCTGATATGCGATGTTGCAACCCGTTGGAATTCCACCTTCCATATGTTGGATGGACTTTATGAACAGAGAAAGACCATAAACGATTTCTTGATGTTACAGACGGACAAAGGTGCTACCCTTTGTAACTTCGATGTTAGCCAGTGGCAGCTCATGCTTGACACCTGCCGTTTGGTCGGGCCCTTTGAGGAGGTCACTTTATTTGTCCAGGACTATAGGATGAACAACGTCATTCTACTGATTCATGTTCTGGAACATATGCTGCTAAATTTGGCTGGCCAGGCGACAGGAGATGTGGTGAATACATCTCACAGCCATATATAAGCCCTGCGGGGGCTGAACTAGTGGAGGATGAGGAGTACATTTGAGCACATTGCAGTGTTCTCGGCGGCCGAACAACGCGTGTGCTCAAGCGCGATGCTCGAGTCTCCTCCCTGTACGTTTGTTGGCTGCTACACAGCCAATAAAGTGTGGGGAAGTACTGGCACTCACTGTAATGCCGTAGCCATGTCGGTTACTGCATTACAGTCATTGGCTGGCCGGGACGCATCATCGGGTGCTATATAGCACCTGATGACACGTGGTTCGGCTCAGTCTTAGTCAGGGAGAGCTGAAGTAAGAGGGACAGATAGTGGAGGGACAGGAATTGGTTTATTTTTTTAGACAGGGTTTATTGTTGAAAGGTGTTGGACACCTAAAAGTCCTTATAAATACTATTGTTTTATCTAGTCATCCAGCAAATTAGGATATATATATATATATAAGGTGGGTTATGTATTCAAAATTAATAAAGTCCAGCTAACAAGTAACCCTAACAGGATAAATATTTATAAATTTTATTACTATATAAACAAAATGTCCAAACATGTCCAGGCGTACACCAGGCCATCCATACGATTAGGCCAGAGTGTATGTATTAAAAAGCCCTAAGCTTTGAACCTAAATCTTGGCCCTTAGCCCAGGGGCGGCCCCTGATGGTGGAGACCCCCTGTCCTCGAACCTAACTATACACTCCTATTGTACCCTAGTACATTAGGTTAGTAAGGGGCCTAGATTTAAATGTGGTGGGCTGGTGTAGGCGTGGACACGGAGGATCAGTGAAAAAATGCACACAGTGTATACAACCCTGCCCATGCAGAGATGAGCAGGTACACGGTGCGACACGTTAAATCTACAGACACCAACAAAAAAGGATGGTATATAATATCACAGACTAAATCTGTATAAACCCCAACGCGTTCCCCCACTGTGTGGGATCATCAGGGGGTAGGTAGAAATACGGTAAATGAATGAGAAAAACAAAAGAAAATAACCCTGTCAAACGGAAGGAAGTCCAAACAGTGTTGGCATATCCATGATATATCCGTATGGCAGGTGGTGTCACAATAAAGACATACAAGATTAAAAGATTAGACAAATGAAATTCCTGGGAGGTCTTAGAGGGAAAAGGAATATTTATACCAGACGTCTTGATCTACCAAATATGTGCATGTCACAACAAAAAGATGGATATCTGTAAAGAAAAAGAGAGAAGGTACATGCTACATAATGCGTCCAAGTGTACTCAAATATAACCACCCGATAATGTGAGACGCCACCACCAGCATATGCCAAATATCAGGAGATAACTCACTGAGTCAAGACAGGATATAGAGCACAATGGTGGCCAGGATTGATACCAAGAGGCACACACCACAGTCTTCAATGTACTGGTACTCTCAGTCTTATTTTGAGTGTCCGGAATCAGCGTGACGATACACTAAGAGGTAATATAATACCACGTAAAGGTAAAGTCAAATAGGCCAGTGGCCAGATGTAATAAATGCGGAAGTTACCTTAAGATGTTGATTAGATAGCGTGACCCGGCCTCTCAGGATATGGCCATCCACTGGTTAAAGTCCACTTAGTGGCAAGAAAATGCATGTCACAGATAGGAACATGAAATCAACTCATGTCTAGGCGTCATGTAATAGATTTTACTCACTGTTGGTGGTGAATCCCTCAAGTAAAGTGGATGTCCTTGCCCTCCCAGGGTCCAATAGTTAATCACTAAAACTGGCCATATTTATACTGAATGCCTAATTGATAAATGGCGTTACCTGTCTTAGGGCGGTCCCTCCGGTGCGTATACTCATATTACCGCCATAGATATGATCTGCGCTGCAGTCAAAGCGGCGTGCGTTCCACTGTGGAACGCCTGCCGCCGAACATCCGGTTCCACCGTCCGGATGTGACGTCAGGGAGCCATGCGTTCCACTCTGGAACGCAGGCCGATCCCAGACCAATACAGCGCAAAACCAAGCGGTCAGATGTGGCGTCATCAAAGTAGGCCCTGCGTTCCAAGCTGGAACGCATGGGGCCAGGTAAATATAGAAAGATTATCAAGGATCAAGCCTAACCGATATATATTTATAAAATAACAGAGGCTGGATCACTCATGGGTGATAACACACTATGAATCCCTGCCAGTCAGGCGATATCAGAGATAAATTAAGCAGCAGAAAGAAATCAGCCATACAGATCGATGATAAAAGATTTATCTGAATGAATATACAAGGAGGGATATGGAAAAACCCTAAAGACCTTTCCAGCGTGTAAATCAATAAATGGCCATTGTGAGGACAAGACGTTTTTACAATAGTGGATATACATCTAAAGATAAAGAGATAGTTAAACCAGTGAAACGGTTCATATTCACTGTTCACGATACTACATTTAGTAGGTACTTCACGCACCCGGCCCAGTTTCCATGGACAATACGGTCAACCCGAGCTCATATGTAGCCGGGATAGAGGACAGGGGTAGGAAAAAAGGGGAAGGGTAGGATGGGGGAAGAAAAGAAATAGGGACATGGCAGGCAAAGGCCAGAGGGCCTAAAGGAAAAAATAGGCTACAAAAAACATGAGAAAGTCAGTCTTTCATTCAAGCCGAGGGGGGATTGGGACCGGAGTCTATGGATCCATTCACTTTCCTTTTGTAGGATCCTCCTGTCCCAATCCCCTCCTCGTGGTGATGGATGTATTATTTCAAGCACCGTGAACCGAAGGCATGCGGGATCGCCCCCATGATGATCGTTCACATGTGTCGCTACCGGAGTGATCTCCTTGTTTTTAACATCATTAATGTGTTCTAGGATACGTCTTCTCAGTTCTCTGATGGTCTTACCAACGTAGTCAAGGGGGCAAGTGCACTGGCATAAGTACACAAGTCCCCTAGATCTACAATTAATGAAGTCGCGTATCTGAAAAGTCTGACCCAGCGTGGATCCTGTAATGGTTTTGGCCGTGTTCAAAAATGCACAGGCCTTACACCCACCGCATTTATATACACCAACTGGTCTACGGTCCAACCAAGTACCCGCTCTGACCGGTGTTGTAAAATGACTGGCCACCAAGCGATCTTTGAGGCTTCTGCCCCGTCGATAGGACACGGAGGGTCGTTCGGTCACGACCTGATGGAGATTGGGGTCCATCCTCAAGATAGGCCAGTATTTATTTAGGATTTTTCTGATATCCGGATTAGCGGTATCAAAGTTTGAGATGATTCTCAACGGTTGGGGACTATCTGTTGTCCTTATTTTAGGACTAAGTAGATCCTTACGCTCTCTGGTCCGTGCGTACTTAAAGGCTTCCCTCAGGACCGGTTGTGGGTAGCCCCTAGCTGTGAATCGGTCTTCAAGAACCTTAGCCTCCCTAAAGAATGCTTCATCACTGGAGCAGTTCCTCCGTACCCGGAGATACTGTCCCCTGGGAATGCCCCGTTTAAGGGAAGGAGGGTGGTGACTGCTCCAGTGAAGAAGAGAATTAGTAGCAGTTGTTTTCCTGTGTATATTGGTGATAATCGATCTCCCACTATTGTTACCTTGACGTCAAGAAAGGTAATAGTCGACGGATCGTATTCAAAGGTAAAGTGGAGTCCAATGTCGTTCACGTTCAGGTCCGAGACAAATCGTTTAAATTCACAGGAGTCGCTCTTCCAGACGACGAAAACGTCGTCTATATAGCGGGTCCATAGCTGGATATTCACCACCAACGACCACCAGACGTCGCGGTCTGGAAAGACATGAGTATCCTCCCACCAGCCCAGGAAGAGGTTTGCGTAAGTGGGGGCACAAGGACTGCCCATTGCCGTCCCCCTGAGCTGGTGGTAGAATTTAGAGTTAAAGAGAAAGAAGTTGTGAGTAAGGGTATACTCAAGTAACCTAATAATAAAAGCATTATGTGAGTTAAACTGAATGCCCCTGGCGCATAAAAATCCTCCAATCCGACCCAGATATGGGGCTACCTCAGACAAGGCGGGAACCCTACCTGAGGATGCGGATTGGGACGTGGAAGCGACCGGGAGAGTGGGGACAGGGATGCTGGGAGCCGGGTCTCTGGACTCTACTGCCGACAGTCTGGTCTGAATGTCCGATACGGAGGTGGCTAGGGAGTTAATGGTGGCATGCAGCTGGGTCAATGACAACTGAATTGTTGACATTGACACCTGGTCTTCGGAATGGGATGGATTGGACATGAGGAGTCGATAGAGCTCCGCCTTCCTGGCCGAAGCTGGGTACCGAATCCCTCGTTTGGTTAGTTCGGCTATTATCTTGGGGATGGTCCAGCTTCGGAGTGACCCCACGCTGGCATGGCTGGAAGCCAGGGAATCCGGAAGGGATGCGGAGTCGTCTAATTCAGAATGGTGAGACATAATGGGAAGCTGAAAGAGAGGACAAGGTTTAAAAAACGTGAGGGCCCTGATGGCCGGAGGTGCGTTGCGCTGGTGGTCCCCGGCTGAATGCTTTGAGCGACCTGGGGAAACATGATGATGCATGTAACCGGATACATATGAATAAAGAGGGGATCGGTACCTTGAAATTCCACCTGGTCTACCGAGGGCTCAGATTCTGATGCTTCGTGGCGATGTAGACGAAATCGGCCTTTGACTGAGATGAAAGCAACAGTTTTAGTGGAGGTTGGTGAAAAACAAAGGGGGCCTGTGTGAGGACAAGACGTGGCCTGACTGGCGCAAACAGGCGTGAGACGTATGCGACGGACGTGGGCTGAGTAATGAAGGCAGGCGTGAGACGTAAATGACTGGGATGGCCTGAACAATGAAAACAGGTGAAGACGTGACTGATGGTTGAGATCAGATTATGAGACAGGTGTGGTACATGGCGGACGGACAGAAACATTGAAGACAGATGGGAGCTGGATGAAGTGGAGCGTGGGCAACGTAGGCGGAGTGATGGCAACAACCGAGAAACGTGGGACGGACGGACTTGGCCTGAACGGAGAAAAAACAGGCGTGAAACGTAAAGACAGACGTGGCCTGAATAACGAAAACAGGCGTGGGACGTGAAGACAGACGTGGCCTGAATAACGAAAACAGGCGTGGGACGTGAAGACAGACGTGGCCTGAATAACGAAAAACAGGCGTGGGACGTGAAGACAGACGTGGCCTGAATAACGAAAACAGGCGTGGGACGTGAAGACAGACGTGGCCTGAATAACGAAAACAGACGTAAAACGGAAATGACGGACAAAGCCTGAATAACGAAAACAGGCGTGGAACGTGAAGACAGACGTGGCCTGAATAACGAAAACAGGCGTGGGACGTGAAGACAGACGTGGCCTGAATAACGAAAAACAGGCGTGGGACGTGAAGACAGACGTGGCCTGAATAACGAAAACAGGCGTGGGACGTGAAGACAGACGTGGCCTGAATAACGAAAACAGGCGTGGGACGTGAAGGCAGACGTGGCCTGAACGACGAAAACAGGCGTGGGACATGGAGACAAACGTGGCCTGAATAACGAAAACAGGCGTAGGACGTGGAGACAGACGAGGCCTGAATAACGAAAACAGGCGTGGGACATGAAGACAGACGTGGCCTGAATAACGAAAAACAGGCGTAGGACGTGAAGACGGACGAGGCCTGAATAACGAAAACAGGCGTGGGACATGAAGACAGACGTGGCCTGAATAACGAAAACAGGCAAAGGACGTGAAGACAGACGTGGCCTGAATAACGAAAACAGGCGTAGGACGTGAAACCAGACGCGTATGACGAACAATGTTGTGACCATGAGACATGAACACGAAATACCAACCTGCAGATGAGGATTTGATGGACAAAGAAAAATGGGACAGGTAAATCCGTAAAAACGGTTGACGTATAATAGCTCTTGTCAGAAGGAACCGCGAGGTAGCTCTGGCCGGAGCAGCGATCGTACGGGACTGGCGAAACCAAGGTGGGTTGCACGAGATGACGCCAGCGTCGGATGACCGTGGGAGGGGGGCTTATAAAGCCTACGCCCCTCCCACAATCACAGGCTGCAACAGCCTTGACAATTGTAAAAACGTCTTGTCCTCACAATGGCCATTTATTGATTTACACGCTGGAAAGGTCTTTAGGGTTTTTCCATATCCCTCCTTGTATATTCATTCAGATAAATCTTTTATCATCGATCTGTATGGCTGATTTCTTTCTGCTGCTTAATTTATCTCTGATATCGCCTGACTGGCAGGGATTCATAGTGTGTTATCACCCATGAGTGATCCAGCCTCTGTTATTTTATAAATATATATCGGTTAGGCTTGATCCTTGATAATCTTTCTATATTTACCTGGCCCCATGCGTTCCAGCTTGGAACGCAGGGCCTACTTTGATGACGCCACATCTGACCGCTTGGTTTTGCGCTGTATTGGTCTGGGATCGGCCTGCGTTCCAGAGTGGAACGCATGGCTCCCTGACGTCACATCCGGACGGTGGAACCGGATGTTCGGCGGCAGGCGTTCCACAGTGGAACGCACGCCGCTTTGACTGCAGCGCAGATCATATCTATGGCGGTAATATGAGTATATGCACCGGAGGGACCGCCCTAAGACAGGTAACGCCATTTATCAATTAGGCATTCAGTATAAATATGGCCAGTTTTAGTGATTAACTATTGGACCCTGGGAGGGCAAGGACATCCACTTTACTTGAGGGATTCACCACCAACAGTGAGTAAAATCTATTACATGACGCCTAGACATGAGTTGATTTCATGTTCTTATCTGTGACATGCATTTTCTTGCCACTAAGTGGACTTTAACCAGTGGATGGCCATATCCTGAGAGGCCGGGTCACGCTATCTAATCAACATCTTAAGGTAACTTCCGCATTTATTACATCTGGCCGCTGGCCTATTTGACTTTACCTTTACGTGGTATTATATTACCTCTTAGTGTATCGTCACGCTGATTCCGGACACTCAAAATAAGACTGAGAGTACCAGTACATTGAAGACTGTGGTGTGTGCCTCTTGGTATCAATCCTGGCCACCATTGTGCTCTATATCCTGTCTTGACTCAGTGAGTTATCGCCTGATATTTGGCATATGCTGGTGGTGGCGTCTCACATTATCGGGTGGTTATATTTGAGTACACTTGGACGCATTATGTAGCATGTACCTTCTCTCTTTTTCTTTACAGATATCCATCTTTTTGTTGTGACATGCACATATTTGGTAGATCAAGACGTCTGGTATAAATATTCCTTTTCCCTCTAAGACCTCCCAGGAATTTCATTTGTCTAATCTTTTAATCTTGTATGTCTTTATTGTGACACCACCTGCCATACGGATATATCATGGATATGCCAACACTGTTTGGACTTCCTTCCGTTTGACAGGGTTATTTTCTTTTGTTTTTCTCATTCATTTACCGTATTTCTACCTACCCCCTGATGATCCCACACAGTGGGGGAAACGCGTTGGGGTTTATACAGATTTAGTCTGTGATATTATATACCATCCTTTTTTGTTGGTGTCTGTAGATTTAACGTGTCGCACCGTGTACCTGCTCATCTCTGCATGGGCAGGGTTGTATACACTGTGTGCATTTTTTCACTGATCCTCCGTGTCCACGCCTACACCAGCCCACCACATTTAAATCTAGGCCCCTTACTAACCTAATGTACTAGGGTACAATAGGAGTGTATAGTTAGGTTCGAGGACAGGGGGTCTCCACCATCAGGGGCCGCCCCTGGGCTAAGGGCCAAGATTTAGGTTCAAAGCTTAGGGCTTTTTAATACATACACTCTGGCCTAATCGTATGGATGGCCTGGTGTACGCCTGGACATGTTTGGACATTTTGTTTATATAGTAATAAAATGTATAAATATTTATCCTGTTAGGGTTACTTGTTAGCTGGACTTTACTATTGTTTTATCTGGCTGCAATATATATTATTAGCGCAACCTGTGCTAAATTGAGTGCAATTGTTTGGCCGCTGCTCACACAACCTCTGTTACATCTGTTGTGTTACATTTGCGCATCCTAAATATCTGTGACATTCAGCGCAATTGTTTGGCCTCTGCTGACAGCGATATTACCTGCGCTACATCTCCTGTATAACATTTGCGAATCCTAAATATCAGTTTATATCAGTATATTCAGTGTAATTTTTTCACCACTGGTGACAGCGACATTACCTACGCTACATCTCCTGTATCACTGTGAAAGAGTATAAAATTAGTGGACACAGTTGTCAATAAGTGAGGTTCTTGTTAGGTCAACAAGTCAGGAGGATGACTAGAGTGAGGAAGTGGAAGAGGAGGTGGTGGACGATGAAATCAGTGACCCAACCTGGGAAGGTGGCAAGCCGAGCGAGGACAGCAGTACAGAGGGTGAGGGATCCGCAGCAGGCTGGAAGAGGCAGTGGGGTGGCAAAAGGGAGAAGGTGGGGCACACCAAACAGCCCCGCAACTGTTCCCCTGAGCAAGCCTTGCGTCAATCTCCCTTGTCAAGGGGTAGATGTTCCACAGTCTGGCGCTTTTTTGAGAAAAGTGTGGAAGATAAAAGAATTGTAATTTGCAACCTGTGCCGTACCAAAATGAGCAGGGGCGTGAACATTAGTAACCTTACCACCACCAGTATGATCCGCCACATGGCATCAAAGCACTCTAATAGGTGGACCGAACGCCTGGGTCCACAATCAGTGTCTGCAGGTCACACCACTGCCTCCTCTTCCCCTGTGTTACGTGCTGGCCAATCCCCTGTCCAAGACACAGGCCTGGATCCCTCCGGCCTCTAGAACATCCACTTCTGTGTCCTAGCGCAGCGTACGCATGTCCATACCCCGGCCTTTGAACAAAAGCGCAACTATCCAGCCAACCACCCACAGGCCATAGCACTAAATGTGCACCTTTCCAAATTGCTGGACCTGGAAATGTTGCAATTTAGGCTTGTAGACACTGAGGCTTTCCGCAGCCTGATGGCGGTGGCCGTCCCTCATTACTCAGTCCCCAGCCGCCACTATTTTTCCCAGTGTACTGTCCCCGCCTTACACCAGCATGTGTCCCGTAACATCACCCGTGCCCTGACCAACGCAGTTATTGGGAAGGTCCACTTAACGACTGACACATGGACAAGTGCTTTTGGCCAGGGATGCTACATTTCCCTGACGGCACACTGGGTGAACGTTGTGGAGGCTGGGAGCGAGTAGCACCCTGGGATGGCACAGGTGCTATCGACACCAAGGATTGCGGGCCCTACTTCCATCAGGATTTATGCCACCACCTACATTAGTGGCTGCAACCCACTCTTCTTCTCCTCCACCTCTGACTTCTCATCTTGCAGCACCAGTCAGCCATCAGTCAGTAGCTGGAAGCAGTGTAGCACTGCAGTGGGGAAGCGGCAACAGGCCGTGCTGAAACTAATTTGCTTAGGTGACAAACGGCAAACCACCCCAGAGCTGTGGCAGGGTATAAGGGACCAGACTGAGCTGTGGCTCTCGCCACTCAACCTACAACCAGGCATGGTTGTGTCTGATGATGGCTGTATTTTGGTGGCGGCTTTGGAGCTCGGCAAGCTCACACACATATCATGCCTAGTCCACGTGTTCAACTTAGTGGATCAGCGGTTTCTCAAAACCTACCCCAATTGGCCTGTGCTACTGGTGAAGGTGCGCTGCTTGTGTGCCCATTTCCGAAAGTCATCTACAGCTGCCACTGGTCTCGCAACGCTGCAGCAGCAATTGCAATTGTTGGTCGTGAGCATGCGCGTGCAGTGGATAGGAAGACAGCACGAAATCTCTTGGGGCACTCTCTGTTGCAGCCAGATGGAAGTTGAGGTGCCATTGATGGTGGTGGTGTCTAAGGTGTTTTTAGTGGCTGGGCCCCTGGTTCATGACTCCAGCACCGTTAAGTGCAAAAGTTGAGAGTAGTAGTAGGGATGATATGGAATAAGGAGTCTAGAGCTTTCAATAAACTACCGGTGCTTTACTGAAGCTGATCCACAGGTCATCAATGTATGCCAAAGTCATTTACATCAGAGCAGCTTTTACAATGATTCCCATTAGTTCTCAGGTGTTGCATGGGGAATAGTCCTCTGTGACAATCAGTCTTTCTCTCTCTTAAATACTCCAAGTTGGAGGGTAATGCTATTTTTATTGTACTGTATAATTATATACTCCAGTATCCTTTTCTAGGAATACTATATTCAGACAAATGGCCTTTTTGTCTTTAACTATGGTTAGTAACTTGTAGCTTGAGATCTCTCCACCTAATGCAAAGGAGTCTGGAGTCTGATAAATGACAGTTACTGCATATTGCCCTCCTTTATATGTAATAAAGGGTGTATTGAAGTGCCGAGTCCTTGTAATATGGGGGGTCTAAGTATGTTGCCACCCAGTACAGGTCATTGACCTATAGGTTTTTATACAGGGGTCCCTCTTCAAACACTGGAGCATAAAGGCCCTAATTTGCACAAAATTGGAAGCAGTGGAGCGCCCTGGCTTCTGTTCATCGCCCAGGAGAATATTGTGCTCGGTCTCCTCCCCCCAGACACAGACAACACCAGGGAACCCCGAAAAGTTTAAAGCCTGCTGTTCTTGCTCCCCCTCCTCCATCCCCCCAGCCACCATCCTCCTCCTCTTCAGACTCCTGCTGACTTGTCTCAGATGGAGTAGCCTCCCTGGGAATTCATTCAGCATTGCGACTTTCTCATCTTCCAGCTCCTGCTCCTCGACAGCTTGATCAATGACACAATGCAATGCACGCTCCTAAAAGAAGGCATAAGGTATGATGTCACTGATGCCAAGCTTGGTGATCTCATCAAATGGCCGCAAAAGTCTGCATGCGTCACGCATGAGCAGCCACTGGCGCGGTGAAAAAAAAACAAGCTCCCCAGAACCTGTTCTGCCACAGAATTCGTACAGGTAGTTGTTAACGGCACGTTTCTGCTGTAGAAGCCTATCAAGCATATGCAAGGTCGAGTTCTAGTGCCTCGGGCAGTCACAAATCCAACATCTGACGCGCAAGTGGTGTCGCCGCTGAATGTCAGCAAGGCGAGCCATGGCTGTGTAAGATCTTCTAAAATGGCCAGAGACTTTCATGGCCTGTCGCAAGACGTCCAGGACCCCGGGGTATTTGGCAACAAATCGCTTCACGACTAAGTTCAGGACGTGTGCCATGCACGGCACGGGTGTAATTTTGCCCTGTTTCAGCACGCTCAGCAGATTGGCACCGTTCTCGCACACTGACAGCGGCACAACAGCCGCAGCACAGCAAGGCAATATCTCACCTGGCATGTCTAATAGGTTCTGGGGAGCTTGGGGAGTGCAGTGGAAGGCGGTAGCAGTAGAAAAGGAGGAGTCAGCCGAGGAGGATATAGAGGATGGAGTAGGAGGAGAAGAGTCAGGCCTGCATGCAATCCGTGGCGATAACGCCAAATCCACACGGGTGCCACGGGTTACATGCTTGACAGCCGTTAGAAGGTTCACCCAATGGGCAGTAAAAGTTATGCACCTTCCCTGCCTGTGTTTTCTAGACCACATGTCTGTGGTCAGATGTATCTTGGCACCGACTCTGTGCGCCAGAGATATATTCACTTGCCGTTGAAAGTGGCCATATAGTTCAGGAATGCCCTTTTGGGAGAAATATTTCCTTCCGGAGACATTCCATTGCAGTGTGCCAATGGCCACAAATTTTATTAACTCTGAGTCCACCAATATATATGGCAGTAGTTGGCGGGCTAGCAGTTCCCAAAAGCCAGCGGTCAGCCATTGGGCAAAAGGATTATCCGGCGTCATAATTTTTTGTACACCCAAACATTTGGGACACGGAAGTCTGACTTGTGCCAGATGAACGTGACAATGGCACAGTGGAAGGTGGAGTGGAGGACAAATGGGAGGAGAAGGAGAAGAGGCAGGATGTGGAGCGCCGGAAGTGTGGCTTTGTGGGTTCTGATGGTGTTGCTCCCACTGGGCTCAGTGATGGGAGGCCAGGTGCCTTCTTAAGGCGGTCATCTCTAGATGAGTGTTGGACTTACTGCGACTTGTGTTGACAGCACAGGCTGCAGATGGCAACACTATTATCAGCAGCTGACATGTTAAAAAAAAGCCCACACTGCGGAGCCATGTGCTGGTGTCCTGGGAGTGCAAGATGTATTGCACCCCTTAACCGGTATTTGGTGGAAGAAGGTATATGGCAATAGCACTCCTGAATCATTATTTAGTGGAAGAAGGTATATGACACCCCCCAATCAGTATTTGGCGGAAAATTGTGTATTGCACCCTCAATCAGTATTTTGTGGAAGAAGACATATGGAACCCCTCAATCAGAATTTGGCGGAAACAGGTATATAGCACCCATCAATCAGTATTTGGCGGAAACAGGTATATTGCACCCCTTTCAGTATTTGGCGGAAACAGGAATATGACACCCCTCACTTAGTATTTTGTGGAAGTAGGTGCATTGCACCCCTCAATCATTATTTGGTGGAAGAAGGTACATAGCAATAGCACCCCTCAATCAGTATTTAGTGGAAGAAGGTATATGACACCCCCCAATCAGTATCTGGCGGAAAATTGTGTATTGCACCCTCAATCAGTATTTTGTGGAAAAAGATATATAGCAATAGCACCCCTCAATCAGTATTTTGTGGAAGAAGACATATGGCACCCCTCAATCAGTATTTGGCAATAACAAGTATATAGCACCCCTCAATCAGTATTTGGCGGAAACAGGTATATGGCACCCCTCAGTCAGTATTTTGTGGAAGCAGGTGTATTGCACCCATCAATCAGTATTTGGTGGAAGAAGGTATATAGCAATAGCACCACTCAATCAGTATTTAGTGGAAGAAGGTATATGGCACCCCTCAATCAGTATTTGGCGGAAACAGGTATATAGCACTCCTCAATCAGTATTTGTTGGAAACAGGAATATGGCACCCCTTAAACAGTATTTTGTGGAAGTAGGTGTATTGCACCCCTCAATCAGTATTTGGTAGAAGAAGGTATATAGCAATAGCACCCATCAATCAGTATTTTGTGGGAGAAGGTAAATGGCACTCCTCAATCAGTATTTGGTGGAAACAGGTATATAGAACCCCTCAATCAGTAATTGGTGGAAACAGGTATATGGCTCCCCTCAATCAGTATTTGACGGAAACAAGTATATAGGACCCCTCAATCAGTATTTGGCAGAAACAGGTATATAGCACCCCTCAATCAGTATTTGGCAGAAACAGGTATATAGCACCACTCAATCAGTATTTTGTGGAAGAAGACATATGGCACCACTCAATCAGAATTTGGCAGAAACAGGTATATAGCACCCCTCAATCAGTATTTTGTGGAAGAAGACATATGGCACCCCTCAATCAGAATTTGGTGGAAACAGGTATATAGCACCCATCAATCAGTATTTGGCGGAAACAGGTATATTGCACCCCTTTCAGTATTTAGCGGAAACAGGAATATGGCACCCCTCACTTAGTATTTTGTGGAAGTAGGTGTATTGCACCCCTCAATCATTGTTTGATGGAAGAAGGTACATAGCAATAGCACCCCTCAATCAGTATTTAGTGGAAGAAGGTATATGACACCCCCCAATCAGTATTTGGCGGAAAATTGTGTATTGCACCCTCAATCAGTATTTTGTGGAAAAAGGTATATAGCAATAGCACCCCTCAATCAGTATTTGGCGGAAACAGGTATATGGCTCCCCTCAATCAGTATTTGGCGGAAACAGGTATATGGCTCCCCTCATTCAGTATTTGGCGGAAACAGGTCTAAAGCACCCATCAGTCAGTATTTGGCGGAAACAGGTATATAGCACCCCTCAATCAATATTATGTGGAAGCAGGTGTATTGCAGCCCTCAATCAGTATTTGGTGGAAGAAGGTAAATAGCAATAGCACCCCTCAATCAGTATTTTGTGGAAGATATATAGCACCCCTCAATCAGTATTTGGTGGAAACTGGTATATAGCACCCCTCAATCAGGATTTTGTGGAAGAAAGTATATGGCACCCCTTAATCAGTATTTTGCGGAAACAGGTATATAGCACCCCTCAAGCAGGATTTTATGGAAGAAGATATATCACAGCCCTCAACCAGTTTTTGGGGGGCAACAGGAATATCACACCCATTGTAATTAGTTACTCCAATAGCGTTTGTCCCTCTATCTAGCTGCGGTATTGCAGCAGAACCGCACACAACTGCTGCACAATACAAATACACTATAATATAAATTCTATGTTAGAAAGTATATTATAAGTATATCACACCCCTCTATATCACACCTATCGATAGCACACCTATACAAATCCTAAAAAAAAGGACTTTTGTGGCCCTATTAGCTAGCGTTTGGTGTCTCTAACTGTTCCTGCTCCAAAATGCAACCTCGTCCTACACTGGCAAAACACATAATGTAAAATGGCTGCCAGATCGAGTTCTGTTATAGGGTTGGGGGGGTGTCCATGTGCTGAAATGTCTCAGTTGGCTGTCCTATCCCACCTAATGGATTTGGCATGGGTCAAAGTTCGGTGCTATGCAAAAAAATAAGGTGCGTGCGAATATCGCCATATGTTCACATGTTCGGCGAATCGCGAACGAGCAAAGTTCGCCGCAAAACGACCGCTGGGCGAACCACAAGGCCACCTCTACTCTGCAGAGTACCCGAGCATCCCAAAGTGTTCCACTCGAGCACCTGAGCACTTTGGTGCTCGATCAACACTAATACTGATGGATTACTGGCAAAATGCTGACCAAGTGAAGGCAGATGCTCAACAGACAGGATCCGTTTTTTGGGGTTTATTGTTCAGACAGATCAGAATATGGCCAAATTAATTAGCGATGTCAACACAAACTTACTGCTGACACCCTTTCCACTCTGTCGGGGGCTCTACTTGTATAAGCATTTAATAGAATTGGTTCTGTAGACATCTATGTGGAATCAGCTGATGACGGTGTAAAAGGAGTGCGCTTCTTCTTGACACTAACATCAACCTGTAAGGCTGAATTCACACTTGAGTTATTTGGTCAATTTTAGCACCGTAACTGTCCGAATAAGTGAAGTGTGCAGTGATTCTAAGAACGACACCTGTTATGTGCGTGTCATACTAACTCACAGTATTGTTTTACTACCACAACAGACTCCCTATGCGTGTTACTGCAAGGCTCGGTGTTCTACACCCCTATAAAGGCTCTCTACAGCCAGGAAATATCAGGTTTTTTTAACACGATTCAACACAAATAAACTCTGATCGAATCTAATCTTTTCGGAAAGTTCGTCGAACTGACCAATTTGAATTTTTGAGAAATTCACTCATCTACAGTATACTCAATATCTTAGACTTTGCTCATTAATTTTAACACTAAGCCAAATTCATTAGTGAACTAGTGAGTCCACATCTTCAATCAGTCTTTATTACAGCCCAATTTATAAACAATTTAAAAACAATTACAATTTGATTTACTCCATGAGTAAATTAAATAGGATGTTTTAGAAGAATAACTTTTATAGTTTAGTCAATTTGAGAAATGTTTGGTAGCCGAGAAGAAAAAAACGAAACAATAGATTACACCCAGTCTATGTCCTTCTTTTATGGTCTTCATGGAGAGTCAGCTTTTTAGCACCTGCACTTTCAAGTTTGTGTTGGCTGCATAACACGATTGACTATGCACTGATGTAATGAATCAGGAATTTAATCATCAGAAATTTGTCACCCCTGTACAACATTCCCCAGCGAATAATGTTGACTTAAATCTGATTAACAGAACTCACATTCCCCTGAGAATCCCTCCCTCACTGGATGTCAGACAAAATTCATTTTCTAACTGCTGCTTCAGAAATTATACATTGATTCTTTGGTGTTTGCTCAACATCCTGGTTCAATAAATAAACAATTGCAGGAGAGGAATGGTCTACCTAATAACGCCTCAGCCAGTGATTAGCGGTATAGAAAGTATTCCTATATATGCACGCAAGCATATGTAATGCACAAAACAGCCAGCAGCAGATGTGAAACTGTTATTCATGATTCAAGACCACAATCACATTGAAATCTTCTGAGAGCTGGTATGTGATCTGGTGTTCCTGAGTCACATAGACGAGCAGGAGCAAAAATAAAATCATTGCTGATTGCCAATCAACACCTGAGTGACAACACATTTGGTGATTTTGAGTCAAAGAATAAGCTTTTCAGCAAGGTCATTTACAGTTGAACAATTTTGGGAGCACAGGAGCTGTGATTTGTTCTAGGATTTGTCTTTTCTTCTTACTTGCTTGGAATAATAAAATGTGTTCTCATTATCCTTTTCTTATGTGTCTTGTTAGATTAGAGTAAGGTGATAGAATGGCTTCAGTGAGATTTGAACTGGCGGCTGTTTCTTATTAAAAGAACTCTAAGGGGTACATTTTATTTTACTTTTATATCTTCTTTCCTGTTATAGCTTGGTAACAAAGCAGAAAATGATGTAACAAACCATCTGCATGTGCTCATTTAGATTACCAAGAGCAGATAGTTACTGTATTCTTATACTGTATGGGTCCTAAGTAGAGTTGAGCGAACACCTGGATGTTCGGGTTCGAGAAGTTCGGCCGAACATCCCGGAAATGTTCGGGTTCGGGATCCGAACCCGATCCGAACTTCGTCCCGAACCCGAACCCCATTGAAGTCAATGGGGACCCGAACTTTTCGGCACTAAAAAGGCTGTAAAACAGCCCAGGAAAGAGCTAGAGGGCTGCAAAAGGCAGCAACATGTAGGTAAATCCCCTGCAAACAAATGTGGATAGGGAAATGAATTAAAATAAAAATTAAATAAATAAAAATTAACCAAAATCAATTGGAGAGAGGTTCCATAGCAGAGAATCTGGCTTCCCGTCACCCACCACTGGAACAGTCCATTCTCAGATATTTAGGCCCCGGCACCCAGGCAGAGGAGAGAGGTCCCGTAACAGAGAATCTGTCTTCATGTCAGCAGAGAATTAGTCTGCATGTCATAGCAGAGAATGAGGCTTCACGTCAGCCACCACTGCAACAGTCCATTGGCATATATTTAGGCCCAGCACCCAGGCAGAGGAGGGAGGTCCCGTAACAGAGAATCTGTCTTCATGTCAGCAGAGAATTAGTCTGCATGTCATAGCAGAGAATGAGGCTTCACGTCAGCCACCACTGCAACAGTCCATTGGCATATATTTAGGCCCAGCACACACACAGGCAGAGGAGAGAGGTCCCGTAACAGACAATCTGGCTTCATGTCAGCAGAGAATCAGTCTGCATGTCATAGCAGAGAATGAGGCTTCACGTCAGCCACCACTGCAACAGTCCATTGGCATATATTTAGGCCCAGCACACACACAGGCAGAGGAGAGAGGTCCCGTAACAGAGAATCTGGCTTCATGTCAGCAGAGAATCAGTCTGCATGTCATAGCAGAGAATGAGGCTTCACGTCAGCCACCACTGCAACAGTCCATTGGCATATATTTAGGCCCAGCACCCAGGCAGAGGAGGGAGGTCCCGTAACAGAGAATCTGTCTTCATGTCAGCAGAGAATTAGTCTGCATGTCATAGCAGAGAATGAGGCTTCACGTCAGCCACCACTGCAACAGTCCATTGGCATATATTTAGGCCCAGCACACACACAGGCAGAGGAGAGAGGTCCCGTAACAGAGAATCTGGCTTCATGTCAGCAGAGAATCAGTCTGCATGTCATAGCAGAGAATGAGGCTTCACGTCAGCCACCACTGCAACAGTCCATTGGCATATATTTAGGCCCAGCACACACACAGGCAGAGGAGAGAGGTCCCGTAACAGAGAATCTGGCTTCATGTCAGCAGAGAATCAGTCTGCATGTCATAGCAGAGAATGAGGCTTCACGTCAGCCACCACTGCAACAGTCCATTGGCATATATTTAGGCCCAGCACCCAGGCAGAGGAGGGAGGTCCCGTAACAGAGAATCTGTCTTCATGTCAGCAGAGAATTAGTCTGCATGTCATAGCAGAGAATGAGGCTTCACGTCAGCCACCACTGCAACAGTCCATTGGCATATATTTAGGCCCAGCACCCAGGCAGAGGAGGGAGGTCCCGTAACAGAGAATCTGTCTTCATGTCAGCAGAGAATTAGTCTGCATGTCATAGCAGAGAATGAGGCTTCACGTCAGCCACCACTGGAACAGTCCATTCTCAGATATTTAGGCCCCGGCACCCAGGCAGAGGAGAGAGGTCCCGTAACAGAGAATCTGTCTTCATGTCAGCAGAGAATTAGTCTGCATGTCATAGCAGAGAATGAGGCTTCACGTCAGCCACCACTGCAACAGTCCATTGGCATATATTTAGGCCCAGCACCCAGGCAGAGGAGAGAGGTCCCGTAACAGACAATCTGGCTTCATGTCAGCAGAGAATCAGTCTGCATGTCATAGCAGAGAATCAGGCTTCACGTCACCCACCACTGCAACAGTCCATTGTCATAAATTTAGGCCCAGCACTAGTGTTGAGCGGCATGTCCCATATTCGAATTCGCGAAATTTTGTGAATATTCGAAAGAATATTCGTAAAATATTCGCGATTATTCAAATTCGTTATTATTTCGCATATGCGATAATTCGAATTATCGCATAATACATATGCTATGCAAAATTCACATGTGCGCTAATGAAATCGCCTTACGAAGATTCGCAACTCAATTCAATCACTAATGTATGAATGCAATGCCCTTTGCCTCTGTTCTGGGACAAGTGTAGATATTCGCATGTGCGCTAATAAAATCGCCTTACGAAGATTCGCACCTCAATCACTTTCTAGGGAATGTGAGACTTTTGGGAATCAATCGAGATACAGTGGGGGGTGATGACAGTAGTTGACAGAGTACAGATCAATGTAATCTGTAAGGTGGAAAGTAAAATAAAAAATACGAATATTCGTAAATCGAATTTTACGAAGTTCTACGTATTCGCGAATATGGTGCTATACTATATGAATGCACAGGCCTTTGCCTCTCTGTTCTGGGGACAAGTGTAGATATTTGCATTTGCGTTAATAAAATCGCCTTACGAAGATTCGCAGCTCAATTCAATCACTAATGTATGAATGCAAAGCCCTTTGCCTCTGTTCTGGGACAAGTGTAGATATTCGCATGTGCGCTAATAAAATCGCCTTACGAAGATTCGCAACTCAATTCACTAATGTATGAATGCAAAGCCCTTTGCCTCTGTTCTGGGACGTGCCGATATTCGCATGTGCGCTAATAAAATCGCCTTACGAAGATTCGCAGCTCAATTCAATCACTAATGTATGAATGCAAAGCCCTTTGCCTCTGTTCTGGGACAAGTGTAGATATTCGCATGTGCGCTAATAAAATCGCCTTACGAAGATTCGCAACTCAATTCACTAATGTATGAATGCAAAGCCCTTTGCCTCTGTTCTGGGACGTGCCGATATTCGCATGTGCGCTAATAAAATCGCCTTACGAAGATTCGCGCCTCAATCACTTTCTAGGCAATGTGAGTAAGATCTGAGCTGTTGGACCTTTGGGAAACAATCAATTATATGTGTACTGTAATTTTGTGGGGGGGGGGGGGGGAAACAAAAAACGAATATTCGTTTTTACGAATATATAGCACTATATTCGAAATATTCGCGAAATCGCGAAGTTGCGATATTCGCGAAAAAAATTTGCTTTTCGAATATTCGCGCTCAACACTACCCAGCACCCAGGCAGAGGAGAGAGGTCCCGTAACAGAGAATCTGGCTTCATGTCAGCAGAGAATCAGTCTTCATATCATAGCAGAGAATCAGGCTTCACGTCACCCACCACTGTAAGAGTCAATTTTCATAAATTTAGGCCCAGAACCCAGGCAGAGGAGAAAGGTCCCGTAACAGACAATCTGGCTTCATGTCAGCAGAGAATCAGTCTTCATATCATAGCAGAGAATCAGGCTTCACGTCACCCACCACTGCAACAGTCAATTGTCATAAATTTAGGCCCAGCACCCAGGCAGAGGAGAGAGCTCCCGTAACAGAGGATCTGGCTTCATGTCAGCAGAGAATCAGTCTGCATGTCATAGCAGAGAATGAGGCTTCACGTCACACACCACTGCAACAGTCCATTGGCATATATTTAGGCCTAGCACACAGGCAGAGCAGAGAGGTCCCGTAACAGACAATCTGGCTTCATGTCAGCAGAGAATCAGTCTGCATGTCATAGCAGAGAATGAGGCTTCACGTCACCCACCACTGCAACAGTCCATTGGCATATATTTAGGCCTAGCACACAGGCAGAGCAGAGAGGTCCCGTAACAGACAATCTGGCTTCATGTCAGCAGAGAATCAGTCTGCATGTCATAGCAGAGAATGAGGCTTCACGTCACCCACCACTGCAACAGTCCATTGGCATATATTTAGGCCTAGCACACAGGCAGAGCAGAGAGGTCCCGTAACAGACAATCTGGCTTCATGTCAGCAGAGAATCAGTCTGCATGTCATAGCAGAGAATGAGGCTTCACGTCACCCACCACTGCAACAGTCCATTGGCATATATTTAGGCCTAGCACACAGGCAGAGCAGAGAGGTCCCGTAACAGACAATCTGGCTTCATGACAGCAGAGAATTAGTCTGCATGTCATAGCAGAGAATGAGGCTTCACGTCAGCCACCACTGCAACAGTCCATTGGCATATATTTAGGCCCAGCACCCAGGCAGAGGAGAGAGGTCCCGTAACAGACAATCTGGCTTCATGTCAGCAGAGAATTAGTCTGCATGTCATAGCAGAGAATCAGGCTTCACGTCAGCCACCACTGCAACAGTCCATTGTCATAAATTTAGGCCCAGCACCCAGGCAGAGGAGAGAGGTCCCGTAACAGACAATCTGGCTTCATGTCAGCAGAGAATTAGTCTGCATGTCATAGCAGAGAATGAGGCTTCACGTCAGCCACCACTGCAACAGTCCATTGGCATATATTTAGGCCTAGCACACAGGCAGAGCAGAGAGGTCCCGTAACAGACAATCTGGCTTCATGACAGCAGAGAATCAGTCTGCATGTCATAGCAGAGAATCAGGCTTCACGTCAGCCACCACTGCAACAGTCCATTGTCATAAATTTAGGCCCAGAACCCAGGCAGAGGAGAAAGGTCCCGTAACAGACAATCTGGCTTCATGTCAGCAGAGAATCAGTCTTCATATCATAGCAGAGAATCAGGCTTCACGTCACCCACCACTGCAACAGTCAATTTTCATAAATTTAGGCCCAGAACCCAGGCAGAGGAGAAAGGTCCCGTAACAGACAATCTGGCTTCATGTCAGCAGAGAATCAGTCTTCATATCATAGCAGAGAATCAGGCTTCACGTCACCCACCACTGCAACAGTCAATTGTCATAAATTTAGGCCCAGCACCCAGGCAGAGGAGAGAGCTCCCGTAACAGAGGATCTGGCTTCATGTCAGCAGAGAATCAGTCTGCATGTCATAGCAGAGAATGAGGCTTCACGTCACCCACCACTGCAACAGTCCATTGGCATATATTTAGGCCTAGCACACAGGCAGAGGAGAGGTTCATTCAACTTTGGGTAGCCTCGCAATATAATGGTAAAATGAAAATAAAAATAGGATTGAATGAGGAAGTGCCCTGGAGTCCAATAATATATGGTTATGGGGAGGTAGTTAATGTCTAATCTGGACAAGGGACGGACAGGTCCTGTGGGATCCATGCCTGGTTCATTTTTATGAACGTCAGCTTGTCCACATTGGCTGTAGACAGGCGGCTGCGTTTGTCTGTAATGACGCCCCCTGCCGTGCTGAATACACGTTCAGACAAAACGCTGGCTGCCGGGCAGGCCAGCACCTCCAAGGCATAAAAGGCTAGCTCTGGCCACGTGGACAATTTAGAGACCCAGAAGTTGAATGGGGCCGAACCATCAGTCAGTACGTGGAGGGGTGTGCACACGTACTGTTCCACCATGTTAGTGAAATGTTGCCTCCTGCTAACACGTTGCGTATCAGGTGGTGGTGCAGTTAGCTGTGGCGTGTTGACAAAAGTTTTCCACATCTCTGCCATGCTAACCCTGCCCTCAGAGGAGCTGGCCGTGACACAGCTGCCTTGGCGACCTCTTGCTCCTCCTCTGCCTTGGCCTTGGGCTTCCACTTGTTCCCCTGTGACATTTGGGAATGCTCTCAGTAGCGCGTCTACCAACGTGCGCTTGTACTCGCGCATCTTCCTATCACGCTCCAGTGCAGGAAGTAAGGTGGGCACATTGTCTTTGTAGCGTGGATCCAGCAGGGTGGCAACCCAGTAGTCCGCACAGGTTAAAATGTGGGCAACTCTGCTGTCGTTGCGCAGGCACTGCAGCATGTAGTCGCTCATGTGTGCCAGGCTGCCCAGGGTAAGGACAAGCTGTCCTCTGTGGGAGGCGTATCGTCATCGTCCTGCCTTTCCCCCCAGCCACGCACCAGTGATGGACCCGAGCTGCGTTGGGTGCCACCCCGCTGTGACCATGCTTCATCCTCATCCTCCTCCACCTCCTCCTCATCCTCGTCCTCCTCGTCCTCCAGTAGTGGGCCCTGGCTGGCCACATTTGTACCTGGCCTCTGCTGTTGCCAAAAACCTCCCTCTGAGTCACTTCGAAGAGACTGGCCTGAAAGTGCTAAAAATGACCCCTCTTCCTCCTCCTCCTCCTCCTCCTCCTGGGCCACCTCCTCTTCCATCATCGCCCTAAGTGTTTTCTCAAGGAGACATAGAAGTGGTATTGTAACGCTGATAACGGCGTCATCGCCACTGGCCATGTTGGTGGAGTACTCGAAACAGCGCAACAGGGCACACAGGTCTCGCATGGAGGCCCAGTCATTGGTGGTGAAGTGGTGCTGTTCTGTAGTGCGACTGACCCGTGCGTGCTGCAGCTGAAACTCCACTATGGCCTGCTGCTGCTCGCACAGTCTGTCCAGCATGTGCAAGGTGGAGTTCCACCTGGTGGGCACGTCGCATATGAGGCGGTGAGCGGGAAGGCCGAAGTTACGCTGTAGCGCAGACAGGCGAGCAGCAGCAGGATGTGAACGCCGGAAGCGCGAACAGACGGCCCGCACTTTATGCAGCAGCTCTGACATGTCGGGGTAGTTGTGAATGAACTTCTGCACCACCAAATTCAGCACATGCGCCAAGCAAGGGATGTGCGTCAAATTGGCTAGTCCCAGAGCTGCAACGAGATTTCGCCCATTATCACACACCACCAGGCCGGGCTTGAGGCTCACCGGCAGCAACCACTCGTCGGTCTGTTGTTCTATACCCCGCCACAACTCCTGTGCGGTGTGGGGCCTGTCCCCCAAACATATGAGTTTCAGAATGGCCTGCTGACGTTTACCCCGGGCTGTGCTGAAGTTGGTGGTGAAGGTGTGTGGCTGACTGGATGAGCAGGTGGAAGAAGAGGAGGAGGAAGCCGAGAAGGAGGAGGTGGCAACAGGAGGCAAAGAATGTTGCCCTGCGATCCTTGGCGGCGGAAGGACGTGCGCCAAACAGCTCTCCGCCTGGGGCCCAGCTGCCACTACATTTACCCAGTGTGCAGTTAGGGAGATATAGCGTCCCTGGCCGTGCTTACTGGTCCACGTATCTGTGGTTAGGTGGACCTTGCTACAGATGGCGTTGCGCAGTGCACACTTGATTTTATGGGATACTTGGTTGTGCAGGGAAGGCACGGCTCTCTTGGAGAAGTAGTGCCGGCTGGGAACAACATACTGTGGGACAGCAAGCGACATGAGCTGTTTGAAGCTGTCTGTGTCCACCAGCCTAAATGACAGCATTTCATAGGCCAGTAGTTTAGAAATGCTGGCATTCAGGGCCAGGGATCGAGGGTGGCTAGGTGGGAATTTACGCTTTCTATCAAATGTTTGTGAGATGGAGAGCTGAACGCTGGCGTGTGACATGGTTGAGACGCTTGGTGACGGAGGTGGTGGTGGTGGTGGTGTTGGTGGTACATCCCCTGTTTGCTGGGCGGCAGGTGCCAACGTTCCTCCAGAGGCGGAGGAAGAGGCCGAGGCGGCAGCAGCAGAATAGGCCGAGGCGGCAGCAGCAGAAGAGGTAGCAGGGGGAGCCTGAGTGACTTCCTTGGTTTTAAGGTGTTTACTCCACTGCAGTTCATGCTTTGCATGCAGGTGCCTGGTCATGCAGGTTGTGCTCAGGTTCAGAACGTTAATGCCTCGCTTCAGGCTCTGATGGCACAGCGTGCAAACCACTCGGGTCTTGTCGTCAGCACATTGTTTGAAGAAGTGCCATGCCAGGGAACTCCTTGAAGCTGCCTTTGGGGTGCTCGGTCCCAGATGGCGGCGGTCAGTAGCAGGCGGAGTCTCTTGGCGGCGGGTGTTCTGCTTTTGCCCACTGCTCCCTCTTTTGCTACGCTGTTGGCTCGGTCTCACCACTGCCTCTTCCTCCGAACTGTGAAAGTCAGTGGCACGACCTTCATTCCATGTGGGGTCTAGGACCTCATCGTCCCCTGCATCGTCTTCCACCCAGTCTTGATCCCTGACCTCCTGTTCAGTCTGCACACTGCAGAAAGACGCAGCAGTTGGCACCTGTGTTTCGTCATCATCAGAGACATGCTGAGGTGGTATTCCCATGTCCTCATCATCAGGAAACATAAGTGGTTGTGCGTCAGTGCATTCTATGTCTTTCACCGCTGGGGAAGGGCTAGGTGGATGCCCTTGGGAAACCCTGCCAGCGGAGTCTTCAAACAGCATAAGAGACTGCTGCATAACTTGAGGCTGAGACAGTTTCCCTGGTATGCATGGGGGTGATGTGACAGACTGATGGGGTTGGTTTTCAGGCGCCATCTGTGCGCTTTCTGCAGAAGACTGGGTGGGAGATAATGTGAACGTGCTGGATCCACTGTCGGCCACCCAATTGACTAATGCCTGTACCTGCTCAGGCCTTACCATCCTTAGAACGGCATTGGGCCCCACCATATATCGCTGTAAATTCTGGCGGCTACTGGGACCTGAGGTAGTTGGTACACTAGGACGTGTGGATGTGGCAGAACGGCCACGTCCTCTCCCAGCACCAGAGGGTCCACTAACACCACCACGACCATGTCCACGTCCGCGTCCCTTACTAGATGTTTTCTCATTGTTATGGTTCACCACAACAACAAATATATTATTTGGCCCAATGTATTGTATTCAAATTCAGCGGGATATAAATTTGAGGCCTAGTATTTAGGCGCTGGGTGACCGGTATGGATTTAGTGACAGAATTAGACTTGGAAATGCACAGAAGCGTGTGTGTGTGAAGTTATTCTGAATGACCCAATGTGCACCTTGAATATTATATACCCTTTTAGGGATAGATTTCAAATAGCTCTGATATAGCAGAAACCACTAAATTATGAAATTGCTAAATTGGGAATTGTACTTCAACCCAGAACAAAAAATGTGCTTTGACGGACACTAAATATCTTGCCCAGCAACAACAGTACAGCGGTGGGTAACGAGAGATTTAGAGGGAATTAAATTTGAGGCCTAGTATTTAGGCGCTGGGTCACCGGTATGGATTTAGTGACAGAATTAGACTTGGAAATACACAGTAGCGGGTGTGTGTGAAGTTATTCTGAATGACCCTATGTGCACCTTCAATATTATATACCCTTTTAGGGATAGATTTCAAATAGCTCTGATATAGCAGAAACCACTAAATTATGAAATTGCTAAATTGGGAATTGTACTTCAACCCAGAACAAAAAATGTGCTTTGACGGACACTAAATATCTTGCCCAGCAACAACAGTACAGCGGTGGGTAACGAGAGATTTAGAGGGAATTAAATTTGAGGCCTAGTATTTAGGCGCTGGGTCACCGGTATGGATTTAGTGACAGAATTAGACTTGGAAATGCACAGAAGCGTGTGTGTGAAGTTATTCTGAATGACCCAATGTGCACCTTCAATATTATATACCCTTTTTGGGATAGATTTCAAATAGCTCTGATATAGCAGGAACCACTAAATTATGAAATTGCTAAATTGGGAATTGTACTTCAACCCAGAACAAAAAATGTGCTTTGACGGGCACTAAATAACTTTCCCAGCTACAACAGGACAACGGTAACGAGAGATTTAGAGGGATTTAAATTTGAGGCCTAGTATTTAGGCGCTGGGTGACAGGTATGGGTTTAGTGACAGAATTAGACTTGGAAATACACAGTAGCGGGTGTGTGTGAAGTTATTCTGAATGACCCTATGTGCACCTTCAATATTATATACCCTTTTAGGGATAGATTTCAAATAGCTCTGATATAGCAGAAACCACTAAATTATGAAATTGCTAAATTGGGAATTGTACTTCAACCCAGAACAAAAAATGTGCTTTGACGGACACTAAATATCTTGCCCAGCAACAACAGTACACCGGTGGGTAACGAGAGATTTAGAGGGAATTAAATTTGAGGCCTAGTATTTAGGCGCTGGGTCACCGGTATGGATTTAGTGACAGAATTAGACTTGGAAATACACAGTAGCGGGTGTGTGTGAAGTTATTCTGAATGACCCTATGTGCACCTTCAATATTATATACCCTTTTAGGGATAGATTTCAAATAGCTCTGATATAGCAGAAACCACTAAATTATGAAATTGCTAAATTGGGAATTGTACTTCAACCCAGAACAAAAAATGTGCTTTGACGGACACTAAATATCTTGCCCAGCAACAACAGTACAGCGGTGGGTAACGAGAGATTTAGAGGGAATTAAATTTGAGGCCTAGTATTTAGGCGCTGGGTCACCGGTATGGATTTAGTGACAGAATTAGACTTGGAAATGCACAGAAGCGTGTGTGTGAAGTTATTCTGAATGACCCTATGTGCACCTTCAATATTATATACCCTTTTTGGGATAGATTTCAAATAGCTCTGATATAGCAGGAACCACTAAATTATGAAATTGCTAAATTGGGAATTGTACTTCAACCCAGAACAAAAAATGTGCTTTGACGGGCACTAAATAACTTTCCCAGCTACAACAGGACAACGGTAACGAGAGATTTAGAGGGATTTAAATTTGAGGCCTAGTATTTAGGCGCTGGGTGACAGGTATGGGTTTAGTGACAGAATTAGACTTGGAAATACACAGTAGCGGGTGTGTGTGAAGTTATTCTGAATGACCCTATGTGCACCTTCAATATTATATACCCTTTTAGGGATAGATTTCAAATAGCTCTGATATAGCAGAAACCACTAAATTATGAAATTGCTAAATTGGGAATTGTACTTCAACCCAGAACAAAAAATGTGCTTTGACGGACACTAAATATCTTGCCCAGCAACAACAGTACACCGGTGGGTAACGAGAGATTTAGAGGGAATTAAATTTGAGGCCTAGTATTTAGGCGCTGGGTCACCGGTATGGATTTAGTGACAGAATTAGACTTGGAAATACACAGTAGCGGGTGTGTGTGAAGTTATTCTGAATGACCCTATGTGCACCTTCAATATTATATACCCTTTTTGGGATAGATTTCAAATAGCTCTGATATAGCAGGAACCACTAAATTATGAAATTGCTAAATTGGGAATTGTACTTCAACCCAGAACAAAAAATGTGCTTTGACGGGCACTAAATAACTTTCCCAGCTACAACAGGACAACGGTAACGAGAGATTTAGAGGGATTTAAATTTGAGGCCTAGTATTTAGGCGCTGGGTGACAGGTATGGGTTTAGTGACAGAATTAGACTTGGAAATACACAGTAGCGGGTGTGTGTGAAGTTATTCTGAATGACCCTATGTGCACCTTCAATATTATATACCCTTTTTGGGATAGATTTCAAATAGCTCTGATATAGCAGAAACCACTAAATTATGAAATTGCTAAATTGGGAATTGTACTTCAACCCAGAACAAAAAATGTGCTTTGACGGACACTAAATATCTTGCCCAGCAACAACAGTACAGCGGTGGGTAACGAGAGATTTAGAGGGAATTAAATTTGAGGCCTAGTATTTAGGCGCTGGGTCACCGGTATGGATTTAGTGACAGAATTAGACTTGGAAATACACAGTAGCGGGTGTGTGTGAAGTTACTCTGAATGACCCTATGTGCACCTTCAATATTATATACCCTTTTTGGGATAGATTTCAAAGAGCTCTGATATAGCAGGAACCACTAAATTATGAAATTGCTAAATTGGGAATTGTATTTCAACCCAGAACAAGAAATGTGCTTGAACGGACACTAAATAACTCGCCCAGCTACAGCACTAGGGACAGATTTAGCTGGATATAAATTTGAGGCCTAGTATTTAGGCGCTGGGTGACCGGTATGGATTTAGTGACAGAATTAGACTGGGATATGGCCAAAAAATGAACAGACTATTGCTGGTTAAATGCACTTGGTGTGACAGCTTCACCCTGATGTAGGCTTTAGCCAAAAAACAACCACACCATTGAGGGTTAAATGCACTTGGTGACAGGCGCAGCTTGCCCCTGATTTTGTATATGGCCAAAAAATGAACAGACTATTGCTGGTTAAATGCACTTGGTGTGACAGCTTCACCCTGATGTAGGCTTTAGCCAAAAAACAACCACACCATTGAGGGTTAAATGCACTTGGTGACAGGCGCAGCTTGCCCCTGATTTTGTATATGGCCAAAAAATGAACAGACTATTGCTGGTTAAATGCACTTGGTGTGACAGCTTCACCCTGATGTAGGCTTTAGCCAAAAAACAACCACACCATTGAGGGTTAAATGCACTTGGTGACAGGCGCAGCTTGCCCCTGATTTTGTATATGGCCAAAAAATGAACAGACTATTGCTGGTTAAATGCACTTGGTGTGACAGCTTCACCCTGATGTAGGCTTTAGCCAAAAAACAACCACACCATTGAGGGTTAAATGCACTTGGTCGCAGCTTGTGCTGGCGCACCACAAGACACAAAATGGCCGCCGATCACCCCAGAAAAATGAGACTGACAAACGGTCTGTGCAGCCTAAAAACAGTGAGCAATTGAGGATCAGCAGCTCAATGATCCACAGCTGCAGATCGATCAGTTAATCAAGTCCTTTGGAGGAGTTAATCTGCCTAATCTCGCCCTACTGTCGCAGCCGCAACCTCTCCCTACGCTAATCAGAGCAGAGTGACGGGCGGCGCTATGTGACTCCAGCTTAAATAGAGGCTGGGTCACATGGTGCTCTGGCCAATCACAGCCATGCCAATAGTAGGCATGGCTGTGATGGCCTCTTGGGGCAAGTAGTATGACGCTTGTTGATTGGCTGCTTTGCAGCCTTTCAAAAAGCGCCAAGAAAGCGTCACAAAAGCGCGAAGAAAGCGACGAACACCGAACCCGAACCCGGACTTTTACGAAAATGTCCGGGTTCGGGTCCGTGTCACGGACACCCCAAAATTCGGTACGAACCCGAACTATACAGTTCGAGTTCGCTCATCCCTAGTCCTAAGATAATTAAAGTTGGCAATTCAGGGTTATACTGATGGATATGTGGAACAGACAGGTGCTTTGGCATATGAAGATTAATTACACTTACTCCAGTATTGAATATAATATTTAGAGATGAACGAATGTTTAAAAAATTTATTCGACCGGTTCGCTAAATTTTTGGGAAAAATTTGGTTCGAACCAAATTTATTTGCGGTGAATTACGTTAAAGAAAAACGCTATTTCCTGGCTGCAGAGAGCCTTTATAGTGGTGTAGAACACTGTGCCTTGCAGTAACACTCATAGGGAGTCTTCTTTGGTAGTAAAATAATGCCAGTAGTCAGTATGACTTGCAGATGACAGGGTTCGCTCTTAGAATCACTGAGCACTTCACTTATTTGGGCAGTCATGGGGCCAAAACTGACCAAATAACTCAAGTATGAACTCAGCCTTACAGGTCAATCTTAGCGCCAAGAAGAAGTGCACTGCTTTTATACCCTAGTCAGCTGATTCCACATAGATGTCTACAGAATCTGCTCAATTAAACGCTTGTACAAGTAGAGCCCCCCCCTGACAGAGTGGGGAGGGTGTTAGCAGTAAATTTGTATCAACGTCGCTGATTATTTTGCCCTTCCTCTGATCCATCAGAACAATAACCCCCAAAAAACGGGTCCTGTCTGTTTAGCATCCGCCTTCACTCTGTCTGCATTTGTCCAGTAATCCATCAGTATTTCTAATGCCCCCCAAAAACGGAGTGGATCCAAAACAGAGATGACCGAGTCAAGCATTCAAGAACCGCTGGGTTGCTGATCAAAACACGACCGCTAGCTGACACTGGGAGCTCAGGCCTCTCGAAGTGACTCCTGCTGCCAGGCCCCCTTACTTTGCTGCGACCTCTGCCTGCGCCAGAAACATTTAGGCCTCTGCTACTCCCCTGTGCAGGGCCTGGCACTTCTATGTCTGACATACTGTTAGATCAAATAAAAATAAAAAAGGAAATTAAAACACCCAAAAAAAGTCTATAATTTTCTCACTTCACTACACTAAGGCTAATAAGCCCTTTTTTCCCCACTAATACATGCCTAAAAGGACTGTAATTTTCGCACTTCACCACGCAACAGCTACTAAGCCCTTTTTTCCCATTAATACAAGCCAAATTCTTTAGAACATATAACTGCACCGCATAAGGGCAAATAAGACATAGAAATATTTCCTTGTAATAAACCTGTTAAAAGCTTTAACAAACAGCACTTGCACCCCAATAACAAGAACTGGAATTACAGAGCTGCAATTTGGATCCCCAGTCAGTGCAGCAAGGTGTAATAGGATTGTTCCTATTACCCAGGTTGTAACCTCCTCTACTGAACCCTGTTCAACATAAATGCTGTGGAATGATTCATCCCTATCCTCAGTGGCATTGCAAGGGGGGTGCGGGCCGCACCGGGTGACACCAGCAGGGCCAGCAACTTGCACACTTCTCATTTAACATAGTCATCTGTATTCTCAGGAGACGATGTGTCTGGGATTCAAACACACGACCTTCTGTATTAAAGGCAAAGCACTTACCCACACAGCCACTGTATTGCCACTGAGTGAAAAAATATGAGACTTCTACTGTTATAGCTGGCTCAGTGTACATCATATATGGAGATATAGCAGAGCTGAGTGTGCTGGGACAGCTGTCAGCTATAACAGTAGAAGTTTCATATCTCTCCTCCCCCCATGTGCCAGTATCAAGTGCCTCTCTCCTCCCCCCATGTGCCAGTATCATAGTGCCAACCCCCTCCCCCTCATGTGCCTGTATCAGGTGCCTCTCTCCTTCCCCCCCATGTGCCAGTATCATAGTGCCAACCCCCCTCCCCCCATGTGCCAGTATCATGTGCCAACCCTCCCATGTGTCAGTATCAGGTGCCTCTCTTCTCCCCCCATGTGCCAGTATCATGTGCCAACCCCCCATGTGTCAGTATCAGGTGTCTCTCTTCTCCCCCCCATGTGCCAGTATCATAGTGCCAACCCCCCCATGTGCCAGTATCAGGTGCCAACCCCCCATGTGTCAGTATCAGGTGCCTCTCTCCTCCCCCCATGTGCCAGTATTATAGTGCCAACCCCCCCATGTGCCAGTATCAGGTGCCAACCCCCCTCCCCACCATGTGCCAGTATCAAGCGCCTCCCGCTCCACCCATGGCAGTAACAGTCGGGTATTAAAAAGAAAAAAAAACACTTATACTTACCTCCATGTCCTGCCCTGTATGTCCATATATGGAGTCAGTGCTTGTGTATTCTAATTTAGCCTGTATTTCAGAAAAGATTCTGCTGGGATTCGAACCCACAACCTTCTATATCAGGATACTTCTACTGTTATAGCTGGCTAAGTGTACATCTATACATATGACAGCTGCCCTAACACACCCAGCACTGCTATATCTCTATATGACAGCTGTCCCAGCACACTCAGCCTGCTATATCTCTATATATGATGTACACTTAGCCAGCTATAACAGTAGAAGACTCATATTTTTTCAGTCAGAGGCAAGGCAGCTCTTATGATTGTGTGGGTAAGTGCTTTG
The DNA here is from genome assembly GCF_014858855.1 of Bufo gargarizans. Taxonomy (NCBI): domain Eukaryota; kingdom Metazoa; phylum Chordata; class Amphibia; order Anura; family Bufonidae; genus Bufo; species Bufo gargarizans. Next base: position 551,322,217 of record NC_058080.1, on the reverse strand, counting down.
CCTCTGATACAGAAAGTCGTTCGAATCCCAGCAGTAACTTTTCTGAAATACAGGCTAAATTAGAATACACAAGCACTGACTCCATATATGGACATACAGGGCGGGACACAGAAAGAGGCTGACATGGAGGGAAGTATAAGAGTTTTTTTTTAATACCCGACTGTTACTGCCATAGGGGGAGCGGGAGGCACTTGATACTGGCACATGGGGGGAAGGGGGGAGCGGGAGGCACTTGATACTGGCACATGGGGGAGGAGGGTTGGCACCTGATGCTGGCACATGCGGGGAGGCACTTGATACTGGCACTTTTTTTTGGGGGGGTGGAGATGGCACTATGATACTGGGACATGGGGGGGTTTGGCACTATGATACTGGCACATGTGGGGGGTAGGAGAGAGGCACTTGATACTGGAACATGATGGGGAGCATCTATGGGGACACTTACTGGCACATTATTGGGGGGCATTATGGGGGACACTAAGCCAGCAGCCTATCAGAGGCCGGACACTGAGGGCATCTACTGGGGCACTTTATATGGGGCATTTTATACTGGTACATTATGGGGGGCTCTAGCAGGAAGGGGGGAGAGGAGCACTATGGGGGCATTTACTGGGGGCACTATATAGGGGTATTTTATACTGGCACATTATGAGGGCACTATGGAGATATTAGCTCAACTAGGGGCATTACAAGGGGTATTTTTTGCACATTTTTGTCACATTATAAGGAGAATTATTTCTACTGGGGGGGGCATTATGGTGGGCTTTATTACTCCCCATGGTATGACCCCCTAGTAGCAGCACCATCCTCTCCCTGCTCTGCTATCCCTCTGCCCCTTCTCCAAATCCTTATTATGAAATCTTTCTCATTAGGCTCGGCTCCGCCAAGCCCCCCAGCCAAGTGTTGAAGTGGTGTCCGAGATCCCCAAGGGTCAAGCCAAGTAACTAAGTTTTCATGTTAAATATGTTTGTTTTACACATATAGCCTACACTGTGCCACACAATATACAGTATACCTCTACACTGTGTAGTCTGTTCTATAAGCACCATTGTTTTGTGGTGGCGGACAGAAAATAATCTGGAAGTGCCCCTCCCGAGACCAGGCTCTGACTGCTAGGGGGGGGTCTGCTGAGCTAACGGATGCCCCCTATGGCAGTAGCACCACCATAGCCCCTATATATGGCTAAAAAAAAATTGATTCGGGGGGGGGGGGCTTGACACCATTTTCTACTGCACCGGGTGACACCAGCCCTAGCAAAGCCACTGCCTATCCTTTCCCTACGCCTTGAACAATCTTTCCCTGAACTTGTAAATCGTTTTTTAGCACAATTAAGTTTTTTCTAGCACTGTCCCTAGTGCCTACTGACGTCTCTCCCTGCACTAAGTGCACTGGAAAATGGCAGAATCCAAGATGGCTGAGGCTATTTATAGGGCTGTGACATCACAGGGCTGGCTGGCTTCTGATTGGCTGCATGCATGGCATTATGGGTGATCCCACCTTCTCAGAGTTCCTTGCTCCGTGGACATCACACGTGCTGCAGCCATTTTAAGAAAAAAAAGTGATTTGTTACCACAAAGCGTGAATAAATTCGGATTAGGTGCGAATTGAAGTTTTCCGGAAGTTTGGACAGAATTCCACTTCATTAACTTTGATTCGCTCATCTCTAATAATATTTACTAATCTGTTTTCAGGGGCAATGTTCTGCAGTGTCAAGGTGGAACCAACCACTTTTTACACGCAATAAATGCAAATATTCATGTAGCTTGTGTACCTTTGTGAATTACGAGTTCCAGGTGAGAATTAAAACCAATATCCAGAACTTTATGTTCTGGATATTTATGGACTATATATAGCAGGCTTAAAGGAATTGCATGGTATATGAAAATGACTACATGCAGGAAATGTAACAAAAAATAACTAATGCTCATCTGTTCAATCCACCACAAAATTCTAGTTCCACTGCTCTAGTGATCCCCTCCCCCCCCCCCCAGTCTTTGTTTACTTCTCTGCAGTGGTGATGTCATGTATATCCATGTGACTGCTGCAGCCAATCACAGATTTTACACCACACATGGCTGCATTATCACTGTCATTGCTGTAATGGTTACAAGCATGTACAGCACAGCATAGCTGTGAGGAATAATAAAAGAAAAGTCAACAAGGACCACTGGTGCTGGAAATGTGGAGGATCAAACAGTTGAGTATTGGACACAATTTTATTGTATCACATTTCCAACATGCAGCCATTTTCTTAAAATCAATTCATTTAAAGGGGTTTATTTAGGGAAAATATATTTAAAATGACACAGAATGGTCAAAATAAAGATATTCAGCTCACCAATCTCCAAAGCTTCTGTTCCATTCTATACTTCCTGCTGAAGTGTTGACATCCCAACACAGGGTCGTGTGATCAAACACTGGCTGAAGGTGCAAGATGCATGCTTATTGTAGCTTGTACCTTCATGATATAAATATGAGTAGATTATCCCAATAGCTGGCAACTGTATACTAGTCAGTTAGCCTGTCCTCCCTGGCATCTATAAAGACTACTTTTGTGCTATGATTAAAGGGAGTCTTTCACCTAAAATGACCATTACACAACACAAACATCATGATAACCATTACATTCCCCATATTATAATCTTACCTTTCATATTGCTGTCCGTCGCCTATTCTCTCTTAAAAACGCTTTTAATCCATATGCTAATCAGGTTCTGAAGGTGCCCAGGGGCGGCGTTTATGCGGCCGGTGCCCAGGCTCCACGGCGCTGTTCAAATCAAACCCCTCCCCTTTCACCCCTCTGGCCCGCCCTCGGTTCGTCAGATACCATCCTCCAGTTAATGACAAATCTGGCGCCTGCGCCTGCGCACTCCATTACTCACTAGGGCAGAGGCAGCAGAGCGTTTAATGCGCATGCGCCGGCCCGTACATCCCGATATTTTGGTAGTTTACTTCCGCCGGCTAGATCGGGCCGGCGCATGCGCATTAAACGCTCTGCTGCCTCTGCCCTAGTGAGTAATGGAGTGCGCAGGCGCAGGCGCCAGATTTGTCATTAACTGGAGGATGGTATCTGACGAACCGAGGGCGGGCCAGAGGGGTGAAAGGGGAGGGGTTTGATTTGAACAGCGCCGTGGAGCCTGGGCACCGGCCGCATAAACGCCGCCCCTGGGCACCTTCAGAACCTGATTAGCATATGGATTAAAAGCGTTTTTAAGAGAGAATAGGCGACGGACAGCAATATGAAAGGTAAGATTATAATATGGGGAATGTAATGGATATCATGATGTTTGTGTTGTGTAATGGTCATTTTAGGTGAAAGACTCCCTTTAAGAGCGATAACATAAGATGAAGCAGGAACATGGATTTTAACAGGTTAGTGTGTCTCTGATTTAATTAAATATTGATGGCATTATTGAGTGCTAGACTACTACTTCTTTTGTAGAAATCTTGATTATAGATATCTTTCCAGTTAGACCATCTACCATTTTTTTAATTGCAAGCTAAAAAATAAAAATACTTGTAACTGCTATTTTGGCAGTTTTCTCCATTGTCTGCTGCATGTCTAATTCTCAGGTCCCTGAGCTGGTGGGTGGAGGCTAGCTGCTTCCCATAAAATACATATAGGGACAGCAGACACTTCTTCCTAACACTATCTACTCACTCACACTTGTGGTAAGATAACACTATTAGCGACTGAATCTGATGAATCATTCTTGTGTTGTTTCTGTCTCTCTGTTTCTTTTTGCACTTCCTCCCTCCTTCTCTCTCCTCCATAGACTTCTATGGAATGATGGTATATATAAACAGGCAGCTCTTTTCAGTCACAAAATGTATTTCTCACAACTTTCTTACAACTTTCAGAAAGAAAATTAGTTTAGAAAAAAGCTGATAACTCCTGAGCAAGGCATTTTCTTTGATAACATATATTACAACGTATCTTATGGTCACTAGTATCTTTGTTTGTAGAAGGGTTGGGTCTCCAGCACTAATGTATATTGTATAGTTATTTGGGTTAATTCACAATTTATTTATTTTTTATAAAAACGGGGTGGCCGCCATTGCAAGAATATTGAATAATTGCAAGTTAGAAATGAAAAGGAAACAATTTAGCAGTTTACATAGACGATTTTGCATTCCTCTACTCAATTTATGGAAATGTAAATAGAGAGATAGGGGCCTTTGACATGTTACCCCTGATGGCCCCAGATACAGATTAAAACATGTTGGGGGGGGGGGGGGATCTGTCTGTTGCTTTTAGTTAGCAATTGCCTTTACTCTAAGCAAATTGTGATATATGGCTGGTAGTTGCACACTAAAGGCACCCTATGTTACAGTCAAGATAGATAACACCTATTGTTCAAATAGCATGTAAGGTGTATAAGTTGCAATAATGGCGATCCCCCTGCAAAACAGTATTGACTCATGCATACTAATTTAGGTACTGTTGCTCTGCTGCCATCTAGTGCACTCACTCTTACATGCTGAGTGAAGAAAAATCCTAGGATGATGTCACTTCCTGGAAGTGTGGCAGGAGAGCAGAAAGAAGGGTGTAGCAGAGCTCTATAATTAAAGAGAAAAATTGAGCTATGTTTCTGGCCCTGAGAAGTGGTTGCATCCTCCAATTAAGTGCAGACTGCTAGAGACTGGTTCCTGAGCAGGCCTAAGTTGATGCTGTACACTTAAGAATATATATATATATATATATATATATATATATATATAGTGCTCTAGCTTATAACACTGACTGAGTGCCCTTAACAGCTTAAGGACCCAGCCATTTTTCACCTTAAAGGAGTTATCCCATGACTAATGTGAAAAATGAAGGGGAGTGTGTTTTCTGCTGCAGCTCAGGAGGCGTGTCAATGTTCTCCCTATCACAGCTCAGGAGGAGTGTCCATGCTCTCCCTATCACAGCCCAGGAGGCAGTTGAAGGATGAATCTGAACATGTGCAGCCTTCTCAGTGAGCAGGTCAAAGAAATAAGAAAAAACAAAAACAAACAGCAGGTGGCGCTATACAAATACATTTTATTGAATAACTCAGTGGCTATGCAAGATTTTTAAAAACTGTAAAATATTTTTCATGGGACAACCCCTTTTAAGTACCAGGCTGTTTTTTTGCAAATGTGACATGTGTCACTTTCTGTGGTAATAACTTTGGGATGCTTTAACTTATCCAAGCCATTATGAGATTGTTTTCTCATTACATATTGTATTTCATGATAGTGGAAAATTTGTCAATGTTTCAGCTTTATTTATAAAAAACAAACAAACAAACAAAACATTTACAGCAAATGTGGAAAAATCAGCTATTTGCTAAATTTCAATTTCTCTGCTTTTAAGAGAGATAGTGATACTTCATCAAATAATTATCAGTTAACATTCCCCATATGTCTACTTTATGTTGGCATCATTATGTAAATGTAATTTTATTTTTTGGGGACGTTAAAGGCTTAGAATTGTAGAAGCAATTTTTTTATGACCAGTTGAGTTATGAAGTCACTTTGTGGGGCTTATATAGTAGAAACCAACCATAAATGACCTCATTTTAGAAACTACACCCCTCAAGTTATTCAAAACTGATTTTACAAACTTTTTTTTAACCCTTTAGGTGTTTCACAAGAATGAAAGTGGAGGTGAAATAAAAAAAAGTTTTTTGCCAGATTTTCCATTTTAATCCAGTTTTTCCTATAAGTCAGCAAGAGATAACAGCAAAACAAAACTCTATATTTATGACCCTTATTCTGGGGTTTACAGAACCACCCCATATGTGGTCACCAAAAAAGTGATCCCATTTCAGAAACTACACCCCTCAAGGAATTTATTGAAGGGTGTACTGACCACTTTGACCCACACAGGTGTTTAACAGAATTTAGAAACTCATGTCTGTAAAAATAAAAAAATTATATTTCTTCTACTAAAATGTTGCATAAGCCCCCCATTTTTCATTTTCACAAGAGGTAACAGGATAAAAATCACCCTTAATTTTGTAAAACATTTTCTCCTGAACACGGCAACATCCTATTTGTAATTGTAAACTAATGCATGGGCATATGGCAGGGATCAGAAGGGATAGAGCGCCATATGGGTTTTGAAGGGCAGATTTTGGCAAAATAGTTTTTGGGCACCATGTCACCATGAACAGACCCTGAGTTACCCATACAGTGGAAACCCCCAAAAGTGACCCAATTTTGGAAACCAAACCCCTCAAGGAATTTATTTAAGTGTGTACTAACCACTTTGACCCCACATATATTTCATAGAATTCAAAAACACTTGGGAGTGAAAATGAAATATTCATTATTTTTTTGCAAGAAAATGTTGCTTTACACCCAGATTTTTCATTTTTTAAGGGGTTACAGGAGAAATGGACCCAGTTTTTCCTATAAGGCAGCAAGAGTTAGCAAAACAATACTCAATATTTATTACCCTTATTCTGCAGTTTACAGAACCACCCCATACATGGTCATAAATTGCTGTTTGAGCACACGGCAGGTCTATGAAGGAAAGAAGTGCCATACAGTTTTTGGGGGCAGATTTTGCTGGAATGGTTTTCGGTCACCATGTCAGCTTTGAAGAAACCCTGAGCTACCCACAGAGTGGAAACCCTAAAAAAGTGACCCCATTTTGGAAACTACACCCCTCAAGGAATTTATTAAAGCGTGTGCTGACCACTTTGACCCACACAGGTGTTTAACAGAATTTAGAAACTCATGGCTGTAAAAATAAAAAATTCAATTTCTTCTACTAAAATGTTGCATAAGCCCCCCATTTTCCATTTTCACAAGAGGTAACAGGATAAAAATCACCCTTAATTTTGTAAAACATTTTCTCCTGAACACGACAACATCCTATTTGTAACTGTAAACTAATGCATGGGTATATGGCAGGGATCAGAAGGGATAGAGCGCCATATGGGTTTTGAAGGGCAGATTTTGGCAAAATAGTTTTTGGGCACCATGTCGCTATGAAGAGACCCTGAGTTACCCCTACAGTGGAAACCCCCAAAAAGCGACCCAATTTTGGAAACCAAACCCCTCAAGGAATTTATTTAAGTGTGTACTGACCACTTTGACCCCACATATATTTCATAGAATTCAAAAACACTTGGCAGTGAAAATGAAATGTTCATTATTTTTTTGCAAGAAAATGTTGCTTTAGACCCAGATTTTTCATTTTTTAAGGGGTTACAGGAGAAATGGACCCAGTTTTTCCTATAAGGCAGCAAGAGATAACAGCAAAACAATACTCAATATTTATTACCCTTATTCTGCAGTTTACAGAACCACCCCATACATGGTCATAAATTGCTGTTTGAGCACACGGCAGGTCTATGAAGGAAAGAAGTGCCATACAGTTTTTGGGGGCAGATTTTGCTGGAATGGTTTTCGGTCACCATGTCAGCTTTGAAGAAACCCTGAGCTACCCACAGAGTGGAAACCCTAAAAAAGTGACCCCATTTTGGAAACTACACCCCTCAAGGAATTTATTAAAGCGTGTGCTGACCACTTTGACCCACACAGGTGTTTAACAGAATTTAGAAACTCATGGCTGTAAAAATAAAAAATTCAATTTCTTCTACTAAAATGTTGCATAAGCCCCCCATTTTCCATTTTCACAAGAGGTAACAGGATAAAAATCACCCTTAATTTTGTAAAACATTTTCTCCTGAACACGACAACATCCTATTTGTAACTGTAAACTAATGCATGGGTATATGGCAGGGATCAGAAGGGATAGAGCGCCATATGGGTTTTGAAGGGCAGATTTTGGCAAAATAGTTTTTGGGCACCATGTCGCTATGAAGAGACCCTGAGTTACCCCTACAGTGGAAACCCCCAAAAAGTGACCCAATTTTGGAAACCAAACCCCTCAAGGAATTTATTTAAGTGTGTACTGACCACTTTGACCCCACATATATTTCATAGAATTCAAAAACACTTGGCAGTGAAAATGAAATGTTCATTATTTTTTTGCAAGAAAATGTTGCTTTAGACCCAGATTTTTCATTTTTTAAGGGGTTACAGGAGAAATGGACCCAGTTTTTCCTATAAGGCAGCAAGAGATAACAGCAAAACAATACTCAATATTTATTACCCTTATTATGCAGTTTACAGAACCACCCCATACATGGTCATAAATTGCTGTTTGAGAACACGGCAGGTCTATGAAGGAAAGAAGTGCCATACAGTTTTTGGAGGGCAGATTTTGCTGGAATAGTCGCCATGTAACCTTTGAAGAGACCCTGAGCTACCCACAGAGTGGAAACCCCCAAAAAGTGATCCCATTTCGGAAACTACACCCCTCAAGGAATTTATTGAAGGGTGTACTGACCACTTTGACCCACACAGGTGTCTAACAGAATTTAGAAACTCATGGCTGTAAAAATAAAAAAATTCAATTTCTTCTACTAAAATGTTGCATAAGCCCCCCATTTTTCATTTTCACAAGAGGTAACAGGATAAAAATCACCCTTAATTTTGTAAAACATTTTTTCCTGAACACGACAACATCCTATTTGTAACTGTAAACTAATGCATGGGCATATGGCAGGGATCAGAAGGGATAGAGCGCCATATGGGTTTCGAAGGGCAGATTTTGGCAAAATAGTTTTTGGGCACCATGTCACTATGAAGAGACCCTGAGTTACCCCTACAGTGGAAACCCCCAAAACGTGACCCAATTTTGGAAACCAAACCCCTCAAGGAATTTATTTAAGTGTGTACTGACCATTTTGACCCCACATATATTTCATAGAATTCAAAAACACTTGGGAGTGAAAATGAAATATTCATTATTTTTTTGCAAGAAAATGTTGCTTTAGACCCAGATTTTTCATTTTTTAAGGGGTTACAGGAGAAATGGACCCAGTTTTTCCTATAAAGCAGCAAGATATAACAGTAAAACAATACTCAATATTTATTACCCTTATTCTGCAGTTTACAGAACCACCCCATACATGGTCATAAATTGCTGTTTGAGCACACGGCAGGTCTATGAAGGAAAGAAGTGCCATACAGTTTTTGGAGGGCAGATTTTGCTGGAATGGTTTTCAGTCGCCATGTCAGCTTCGAAGAAACCCTGAGCTACCCACAGTGTGGAAACCACAAGAAAGTTACCCCGTTTTGGAAACTACACCCCTCAAGGAATTTATTAACCCCTTAAGGACACAGGGCGTACCGGTACGCCCTATTTCCCGAGTCCTTAAGGACCAAGGGCGTACCGGTACGTCCTGACTTAAAATCAGCATTCCGGCGCCGCGGGGGTTAATCGGAACGGGATTTCGGCTGAAATCATTCAGCCGGCATCCCGTAACAACGCAGGGGGGGGTCATTTGACCCCCCCGTATCGGCGATCGCAGAAAACCGCAGGTCAATTCAGACCTGCGGTTTTCTGCGTTTCCGGTCCATTCGGGTGTCCGGTGACCCGATGAACCGGAAAAGACTGCGATCGGTGGCGTAATTATACACCACCAATCGCAGTCCGAGGATTTGAGGAGGCGGTGCTGGCCCTGGTGCTGAACACTGCTGTCCAGGGTGCTGATTGGTGCAGGGGAGAGAGGCGCGAGATTCAAACTTCCTGCGCTCCTCTCTCCCCTCCTCTTCCTGTTCTGCACGAGCACCCGGCAGCATCGTCCAGCACCAGCTCCTGTGTCCCCCTAATCGCCATCCATCACCGTCCTGCACCCATCGCCACCCAGGTAGGTTAGGGTCAGTGAGGGAGAGGCATCGTTAGGCAGGGAAAGAAGGGAAAAGTTAGTTAGGAAAAAAAAAAAAAACTTTTAACTTTTACACAAAACTTTTTTTGATCCATCTCAGACCCCAGACCCCCCCCTGCCACTTGCCCCCCCCCCTACCAGCCCCCCCCCTACCAGCCCCCCACCACCACCAGCCCCCCCACCCCCTCCACCCATCCCCCCACCACTCCCCCCAACCCCCCCCCCCCACCACTAGCCCCCTCACCACCACTTTTTTTTCTGCGTTCGCTGACTGGTCGGCACTTTTTAGCGTCCGTCCACTGTTAGCGCATCGCCTGCCCCACCGCTGATCAGCGTTGTACCGCTAATCAGCAACTTTTTTTTTTTCCTAACACTTGCCCTTTTTTCCTTTTTTTAGTACGCGAACACCCGTGCCCCCACACACACGCACATATAATAAAGGTTTCCACACACGCACA